>NC_057807.1:207419784-207628540 GCF_018294505.1 Triticum aestivum | reverse complement strand
GGCCCGCGATGGGCTCGGCGGGCCGCGGTGGCGCGCGGGACGGGGAGGGACAGGTGGCGATGCGGGATAGGTCCGGGCGGCGGCGCTGCTGAGGTGGGGTCCTGTGATTGGCTGGAGAGAGGTGGCTGGAGGCGGTGGACACGTCCGGCGGCGGGACGGATATGTCCGGCTGCGGGAGGAGGAAGATGGCTAGGGTTTGGACTACGCGAAAATCCGGAGGGGGCTACATATATATAGGTAGAGGGAGCTAGGAGAGTCCAAATGAGGAGCGGTTTTCAGCCACGCGATCGTGATCGAACGACCGAGAGCATGGAGGGGAGTTGGCTGGGTTTATGGCTACTTTGGAAGGGGTGTTGGGCTGCACACAAAAGAGGCCTTCACGGTTACCCAGTTAACCGTTGGAGTATCAAACGACCTCCAAATGGCATGAAACTTGACAGGCGGTCTATCGGCGCTATACCAAGGCCGCTTGGCAAACCTCGGGCCATTCCGAGAAAGTTTAACACCCGCTGACAACAGTAGACAAAGGGGAACGCCGGAGGACATAGGAGTGCCGGATTGCAAAATGGACAACAGGGAAAATGCTCGGATGCATGAGACGAACATGTATGCAAAATGAAATGCACATGATGACATGATATGAAATGCATAAGATGACATGGCAAAGTGCAACACGCAAGCATATGACATGGCAAGGACGGCGAATAACTGGTAGACACCTGGCGCATCGAATCCGGGGCGTTACAAATACACACGACGCCGGGAGCCCTGCAGTGACGCCATCGTCGTCGTATTCACCGACAGGCACCGAAGATCGCCGGCTCCGATTCACCGTCTCCAAGTCATCCCCGAGTTCGCTGACCATCTCCTCTGCCTCCCTGTGAGCTCCTACACCTCTCACCCCTCTCCCCGTCGGCGTGTTTCTCCTCTAGCCACTGCCCTGTGAGCAACCGAGGCCGCCGTCCGCCATGGCCGGCGAGCCCGCGCTCCCGAGCTTCCCCTGCTTGCCCCCGTGGCACAGGTGTGATTATGCCGCCCCTAGATGCCTCTTGTGCGACCCCGTTCACCGTACGCGAGCTACAGCCCTGCGCCCACTGGAACCCGAGCCCCGCCGCCGCTTGACCTCATCGCCGAGCCCAACTCCGGCAACCCTAGGGCCTCCCTCCACCTCTGTTGGATGTGGCCGAGTGCCAGCTTTCCAACGATACCGCCCGCGGCCCAAACAGTCTCCTGTAGGTGAAACCCGAGCCACTCCGGTGGACATCCGCTGCGCTCTTGGTCGCTGCCTGCTGAACTACGGCGATTGCCGACGTGGCCGTGATTAGGGCCTAAACACACCGCTAACCAACCCCCTGGGCCACTAACGCATGGGCCCCACGCCCTAATTAATCCTAGTTTTGTTTCTGTTTAGGTTAGTTTAAAACCAAGCGGGACCCACATGCCTGAGTTGACCCGGCTGACGTGGCCGTTGACTGCTCCCACACGTCAGCGACCCTAACCAGCACCATGACACTGACCAGTGGGACCCCCTGGTCAGGTTTGACTGGGTCCAGCCCCTTTGACCTGCTGATGTCATGCTTACACATTGCTGATGCAGTTAAGGAATTTCTGGATTAAATAAAATTCAGTACATTCCAGAAAATGTCCTAAACTTCTAAAAATCATAAAACTTCAACCGTAACTCCAAATGAAATAATTTATATATGAAAAATGATCAGAAAAATCCAATCTATCCATATGTACCATTTTCATGCATGTTAAATCAAGTTATGACTACTGGTTAGGACAAATCATATAAATTGCATTTGAGTTTCACATATGGAGTTTGGATTTGAACTTAGGGTTCAAACCAACTTCATTTAACTTTGCGGCTAGTTGCATTAGCTCAAAACACCAGCATGTTGCCATGACATAATCATGCATCATAATCTTGCATTACATTGATTGTGTTTCTTCCTTGTTTGCCGGTTTTGTCCCCTCTTAGTAAACGTGGTTCCAACGATGAGATCGATGACACCGATGAAGAACTATACTATTTTAGAAGTGCCAGGCAAGCAAAACCCCCTTGTTCATTCTGATACAATCCCACTCTCTCGCTCCTGCTCTCTTTTACTGCATTAGGACAACAACAATTCATTTGTTACTTGTTGCAGTAGTAGAACCCCTTTTCCTCTGCATGACCTGTCATTGCCACAGTAAATAGATGAAACCCACTTGCATGAGTAGGAGTTGTTTGAGCCCTGATGTGCCTACTCATTCATGCCTGTTTGTCATGCCTGCTCTTGCTTACAGTTGTGTCAGGTCTGATTCATCAGGGATGAATTGGAGGTGTGGTAAACATTTCCTATTGTTGAGAGCTAAGTGTGTGAACACGATTTGGTAAAGGTAGCGGTGAGAGGCCATGTAGGAGTACATGGTGGGTTGTCTCATTGCAGCCGTCCTTAGGAACTGAGTTCTGTGTTTATGATCCATGAACAGTTACTACCACACATTGGGTTCTGGTAACTCGACCCCACTCGACTTATTAATCAGCATGATCTCTGTCCAGGAGTTGCAACTAGTTTCTGGTGTTTGTAGGTAGTGTTAGTAGTCTACCAAGTGGCACCCGGTACAGGTGGGCTTGGGACAGACTAGGCACCATGGCACGGTGTACCAAGCGTAGATCCACCCGTCGAGGTGGGCTTGGGAACCATGCACACATCGTTTGGGTCCGTGAGCGACACCCCGGCTGGATCTCCTTGCGGATGGAACCCGAATAGGCGATAAACCTGGACTAGAGACTTGTGTGGTTAGTCAGGTCGTGGCCGACTCCCTCGCCAGGCTTCCGCTTCAAGGTTGCCGAGATACATGACGTGTACATGGCGGTAAGTGGCGAGAGCGTGTGTGAAGAAGTACACCCCTGCAGGGTTAACATCATCTATTCGAATAGCCGTGTCCGCGGTAAAGGACTTCTGGGTTGCCTGTACAGTTCATAGACAAGTGAAAGTGGATACTCTAAAATGCGCAAGATAAGCGTGAGTGCTATGGATGGCGTTCTCGTAGGGAGACGGGAGCGGATCCATAGTGGTGTATTGATATGGTGAATATGTGGACTCGTGTGCGCCACCTCAAAAGAGTTACATGTAGTCGTAGTTCAGGATAGCCACCGAGTCAAAGCTGTCTTGCTGCAGTCAAACTCCGCCATCCCCTTTATTGAAAATGATGCATATGTAGTTAGTTCTGATGTAAGTCTTGCTGGGTACCTTTGTACTCATGTTTGCCTATTTTACGTTTTTGCAGAGACTTCCGTCTCACTAGTAGTTTCACGTGGACTTCGACGTTTAGCTTGTTACCTCAGCTACGATCTTGTGCCCTTGGCTGGATCTGGTAGATAGTCAGGCTTCTCAGCCTTTTTTCATTTTTAGTTGTCTGTTCTCAGACATGTTAAGCTTCTGCTTGTGCTTTGACTTGTATGCTCTGAATGTTGGGTCAGGAGACCCATGTTTGTAATATCTCGCTCCTCGGAGCCTATTGAATAAAATACTTGAGTTGTAGAGTCATGTTATGATGCCATGTTGTATTTGCACATATCGAGCATATTGTGTGTATGTTATTGAAATGCTTGGTATGTGTGGGATCTGACTAACTAGTTGTTTATCCTTAGTAGCCTCTCTTACTGGGAAATGTCTCCTAGTGCTTCCACTGAGCCATGGTAGCTTGCTACTGCTCCGAGACACTTAGGCTGGCCGGCATGTGTCCTTCTTCGTTCCTGTGTGTGTCCCTTCGGGGAAATGTCATGCGATGTATACTAGAGTCCTGTTAGCCCGCTACAGCCCGGTTCACCGAAGTCCTGTTAGCCCAGTGCTACAGCCTGGATTCACTCGCTGATGACCGACACGTTCGATGCTGGGTCATGGATGCCTGTCCCTGTAAGTTTGTGCCACTTTGGGTTTACAACTAGCCATGTCAGCCCGGGCTCCTTATCATATGGATGCTAGCGACACTATCATATACGTGTGCCAAAAGGCACAAACGGTCCCGGGCAAAGGTAAGGCGACACCCATGGGGATACCGTGCGTGAGGCCGCAAAGTGATATGAGGTGTTACATGCTAGATCGATGTGGCATTGAGTCGAGGTCCTAACAGCTTTGGTATCAGAGCTTGCCTGCCTGTAGGACTACCAAGCCCAAGCCAAACTGGTCGAAGTTGAGTCTAGAAATTCTTTAGTTATATAAGGGAATTGATTGTGGGATGGAACGTAAGGCTCTTTTTTACTCCTTATACCTTATGCCCTTCTGATCTGAGTCATCTTATCTTTCCTACGGGGTTAAGGAACTAGGCTTTCTCTTCTTTCTATCAGGTCACGTGTTACTAATCTGTAGACTTACAGGATTGTTGGATCCAAGCCTCAGTTCAGTTTCTACTATCTCCGTGTATTCATAGTTGATCTTAGAACCTTGATATTATGATGATCGAGTGGTTATGCCACCATTTGCAGGATGTCTTAAATCTTTTCGAGCATTTACAGCCGTTATGCTGTCCGAGTCATCCCAGGTTTCTAAACAGTCTGATGCATTTGCCAATCCCTTCTTCCCGTTCTCGTTGTCCCTTTAGGCCAATTTAACCACACTAATCGGTGGGTTGAGGTACTCTATTGCCTCGACATAATTGTTGGAATCATTAATATGACCCTAAGTGTCTTAGAGTATCACCTAGTAATCTAGCCATGTTTTTTGGTCCTGGTGTGATAATTCTGGCCATCATTCTCGAAAGCATCCCGTGATGCAATTTAGCTAGTAGGTATTCTAGTCCTGGGTTTTGAACCCGAGATTCACTCCACCTACTCCATGTTGATATTGTTTGCTAGTCCCTTCAGGATATTAGTAACCTTGTGATAGCCTCGAGGTTCATGGTATATCGTTCTTCGAAATACCATGAACTACTTATGGCAGTAGTTCCTCATTGAACCAAAAGATCACAACCAGGGTGCTCTTGATGAGTTCTTCTCTCTATATCGTGACTCTGCCAGTTCTACCTTTCTGCATGGGTTATCCGGAAGAAATATGTTCAACTCGTTCGACATGCTAGTCCATGCATCCACAACTCAGAAAATCATACGTTCTTTGAGTTGTCCCTCTTTAGTTGTCTTCTGACCTTCGTCTATCAATTGATAGTCAAGAGTATGCATGCATTTGTTTATCGATGCCTATTACTCTTGGGGTCCGTCAAGCCATTCTATTCCAGAGTGACTAAGAGAAACAAACTCCAGTACCCTTTTCCATTTCCAGGATTGGGTCAAAGCAGTTGTGTTCCGCAGATCAAGATGCAATCCAGCTTCTGGTCTGTTCTACCTTGAAGTATTACTATCTTTATATCAGGAATATCATGGGAATTGCACACCATCCTATGAACTCTTGATACAGTGATACTTCTCACTCTCATTATTCATTTCTCGGCTCCCGTGTTGTTGCAACCTGAATGCCGACATGTGAACTATGATGTGTGAAATCGATACTCCTAGCAACCTTGTTGATTGGTAGTTGAAGGACAATAGTTTAGTTCTTAGCGTGTTGGTTATTGAATCATCATTCTAAGATTGATCGTTCTACCTAGTCCATTCTACTGGTGCACTCCTCGGTCGATGAGTTAGGTTTATTTCAAACCTTCGCTCTATTGATCATATCTTCTTGCCCTGAAAAACAAGATTGTTCTCGAGCTTAGTAACATATCGGTGGTTCGTGATTTCCCGAATATCTTCTCGGAAGTATTACCAGGTTGTCCCCTGACCCTTATGTTGAGTTCGTGATCAAGTTGGTTTATTCCTGTAAACCACCCTTTCTCCAAGAATCCGTGTTGGATACCCTGAACTAGTTGGTTGAGCTAAACAACAACTTGGAGAGTTGGAAGATAAAAGCTTTGCCTAACTTAGTTCATTTCAAAGGGATATCTTTTGTATATGTGTGTTGAAGAAAGATGATATCTTCATCGATTGATCTCCGTGACCAATTGCTGGATCTATTGTCTTATCAAAACTTTGATTTGAGTGTGGGCTATCCTCAAATCGAATCAGAACCAACGATGTTCTTAATGTTGTCTTACTCGTGGTTGATCCCTCAAGCATACACCATTATATACTTTGGTCTGACCAATACTATCACTTGTTCTCATAATTATAAAATTCCATTTTTATGGAAACCTGGATGAATTGTTGTTGATTGAGCCCATCGACAACATCCTTGCCTTCTCCATAATTTTGTTCAACATTAAGCTAGTGTTGGAAACTTTTGAAAGCATTTCTTCATGCTAGCTCATGAAGCATATGTTCGGATTTAAGAAGTGACTTCCTCTAATTCATGTGCATTTGATGCAAGTTGCCGCTGAGAATACGAGAAAGTCAATGTTGCTTCCTTTGGAATCATTCCAAATTAGTCATGCACACGTGCGAAGAATTTTGTGGTTTGAAGACTTGCAACCTTCAATCTATATGTATCCCTAGCACACCAAGCCATTGACTGATTTGTTCTAGGAGAAGAAGCTCCTTCTTAAGACCCGGGGCTTATACAAGGACTTTGATATCCTCGATGATGGTTCCCCACCTGAACTCGGTAGTGTTTTATTATAATACTACTATGTGGTCATGCTTGTCTTGGACAACGTGTTCACATGTTCGTTGCAGAACCAGCTCATGTTTTGGAGCTTACTATCGTAGTCCATTTCCCGAGAATCTCGCAATGTCGTCTCGTCGATTTGTGTTGCAAACTTTCATTTTTCTTTCTAGACTCGATGAGTCTGGAATATCCTGACACCAACCAGATCTGAATCTCAGGCAGATATGATGGTTGGAACGTTCCCAAGAACTATAATAGTGGTCACTTGTAACCCGGTAAAGTGGATGTAGTGGGCAACACACCCAACCGGAAGACCTATTATTGTAGTATCTTGATTGAGGAAGTTGGCCACATCCCATAAAGATTTCGTAGGATTTATTTCCTAGTTGTCCCTTATGGATTTTTGTGCTCCCGAAGTCCGACCTTTTACTTGATGTTCCAGATATCAAACCATATCTATGAATGGGTTACGCTAGCACATCAAGGAGAACATTAGAAGCGGAGTGCTAAATGTCTCTCGGTCGATCATCCAGATTTTGTTCCCTTGGCCCCGCTAAGGTGAAATCTGAGAAGGTTATCTTACTTTGCCTCTGCATCGTCCATCGCTGTTTATCATGGTAGTACGTTGTGTTGCCAGGGCCCTTGACACGGATATTGGTAAAACCTTGATGAATATGGAAATGCTCAATTCTTGAGAGCACGCACAAACACTAGGTGTTATCACTGGCACTAACTAGGATTGCCCCAGATTTCCTCGGTTATGCTATAACCATTCCAATAGTGGAATCATTCTTTACTGTTGGGTTTTCTCCCCAGTTACTAGAATCATTCCCAGCACTTGCATTTTTGCTCCCAGCTTGCACCATCATTGTGCCATTCTACCATGGGTCCCATCCATTTCCGATGATAAGAAAAATCATCCATGACATTGTCTTCAACAAGGTAATCCACATCATCCATACTCGTCCGGGTATGTCACTCATCCGGACTCCTTCTACTGATCAATTGTGATTTGCCTTAGGATGGAATAAAGAGTTTCAATGATCTCTGAGTCAAAGGTAATTCTTTTGCCACTTAAGGGGGATATATTCTATGATTCACCTCCTCTAAGATGTCTCGTTATAGTATCATGGCAACTCAACTCTTCGCTACATTGACAACCAATCACCACCCTCTTAAGGCGGAATTGTTGTCTACCTAGTGAACCTTCGCCATCTGTTCCACTCCATCCTTCTAGATGTATGCTTCCTGTCTCAGCTCGAGAGGTGTTTCAATGTCTCACTCCGAGAGTTGATCCTGAGTTGTTCGATATTCGAGAAGATCGATCCTTCTAGAATTTTCCTTTCCTCTCATTGCCATGTTGGTTGGAGTTCTAAGAGCAAGGCATCGAGACAATGATGGTGATCGAATCAACGTTCTTATGAAGTGCAACCTGGATCGTGAAGATTGTGTTAGTTTGCGTTCCCCTTTCATCTTACCCTACGCTTGAATCTCGGGACAAGATTCTTGTTTAGTGGGGGTGAGTTGTCACATCCCTAGCTTCTGGTGCTGCCTAGTGTTTGCATCTTGCTTGCGTCATGTTTAATTTTCATGGAAATTTGAAATGGGGATGTTCAAACCCTAGCATCAAAAGGAATTCAAATAGGTTCAACCAAAATATTTTTCAATGATTTCAAAATGCCCTTTAAAAATGTTCATCATTTCTGGATCAAGGTGGAAGCATCTACCAAAAATGGTTCACATTTTTGCAGGACATATTTGGACTTTGAATTAATTCAGACATATTTGAATTGGAGCTATGTAAATGCTATATATATTTTGCATGCTCCAAAAATGTTGGAAATTGTTAAGGGTCACTGGAATAATTCAGAAAGCACCCATAATTATTTGCAGGATTTTATGAAATGAATTAGTATTTTACTAATTCAAAACAGAGGAATAAAATAGAAAACTGAAACAAAATAAAGGAGAGAGAGAGAGAAACCCACCTGCGCCTCACCTGTCCTGGCCCAGCCCACCTGGCCAGTCCACTTGGCGGCCCAGCCCACCAGGGGCACCGCTGTCTTTAAACTCTTCCTACTGGCAGAGGCGTGTCGACGCGCCCGTGCCCGAGCCTCCACCTCCTGCTTCGTGCTGGCGGCCTCCCCTTCGGGCCAATCCGCGCCTGGAGACGCCCAGCACCCCCTCGCCCACTCCCTCGCCTCTTTGGCCTCTCCCCACCGCTCCAGCTCTCTCTCCCGCAGCCGCCCGAACACACCCGCAGCGCGCAGCTCACCGCCGCCGTGCCCACTGGCCTCCCCTCGCCTCCCCACTTGTCTGGAAGCTCCGCACTCGTCGCGTACATCGTCTCCATCAACACACACGACACCGGGAGCCCTGCAGTGACGCCATCATTGACGTCTTCACCGACGGGCACCGAAGATCGCTGGCTCCGATTCATCGTCTCCAAGTCGTCCCCGAGCTCACTAACCATCTCCTCTGCCTCCCTGTGAGCTCCTGCACCTCTCACCCCTCTCCCCGTCGGCGTGTTTCTCCTCTAGCCACCGCCCTGTGAGCAACCGAGGCCGCCGTCCGCCATGGCCGGCGAGCCCGCACTCCCGAGCTTCCCCTGCTTGCCCCTGTGGCACATGTGTGATTATGCCGCCCCTAGCTGCCTCTTGTGCCACCCCGTTCACCGTACACGAGCTGCGGCCCTGCACCCACTGGAACCCGAGCCCTACCGCCGCTTGACCTCATCGCCGAGCCCAACTCCGGTAACCCTAGGGCCTCCCTCCACCTCCGTTGGATGCGGCCGAGTGCCAGCTTTCCAACGGTATCGCCCGCGGCCCAAACGGTCTCCTGTAGGTGAAACCCGAGCCACTCCGGTGAACATCCGCCACGCTCTTGGTCGCCGCCTGCTGAACTCCGGCGACTGCCGACGTGGCCGTAATTAGGGCCTAAACACACCGCTAACCAACCACCTGGGCCACTGACGCGTGGGCCCCACGCCCTAATTAATCCCAATTTTGTTTCTGTTTAGGTTAGTTTAAAACAAAGCGGGACCCACATGCCTGAGTTGACCCGGCTGACGTGGCCGTTGACTGCTCCCACACGTCAGCGACCCTAACCAGCACCGTGAAACTGACCAGTGGGACCCCCTGGTCAGGTTTGAACCAGACCAGCCCCTTTAACCTGCTGACGTCATGCTTACACATTGCTGATGCAGTTAAGGAATTTCTGGATTAAATATAATTCAGTACATTCCAGAAAATGTCCTAAACTTCTAAAAATCATAAAACTTCAACCGTAACTCCAAATGAAATAATTTATATATGAAAAATGATTAGAAAAATCCAATCTATCCATCTGTACCATTTTCGTGCATATTAGATCAAGTTATGACTACTGTTTAGGACAAATCATATAAATGGCATTTGAATTTCACATATGGAGTTTGGATTTGAACTTAGGGTTCAAACCAACTTCATTTAACTTTGTGGCTAGTTGCATTAGCTCAAAACACCAGCATGTTGCTAGGACATAATCATGTATCATAATGTTGCATTACATTGATTGTGTTTCTTCCTTGTTTGCCGGTTTTGTCCCCTCTCAGTAAACGTGGTTCCGACGATGATATCGATGACACCGATGAAGAACTATATTATCTTTAGAAGTGCCAGGCAACCAAAACCCCCTTGTTCATTCCGATACAATCCCACTCTCTCGCTCCTGCTCTCTTTTACTGCATTAGGACAACAACGATTCATTTGTTACTTGCTGCGGTAGTTGAACCCCTTTTCCTCTGCATGACCTGTCATTGCCACAGTAAATAGATGAAACCCACTAGCATGAGTAGGAGTTGTTTGAGCCCTGATGTGCCTACTCATTCATGCTTGTTTGTCATGCCTGCTATTGCTTAGAGTTGTGTCAGGTCTGATTCATCTGGGATGAATTGGAGGTGTGGTGAACATGTCCTATTGTTGAGAGCTAAGTGTGTGAACACGATTTGGTAAAGGTAGCGGTGAGAGGCCATGTAGGATTACATGGTGGGTTGTCTCATTGCAGCCGTCCTCAGGAACTGAGTTCTGTGTTTGTGATCCATGAACAGTTACTACCACACATTGGGTTCCGGTAACTCGACCACTCTCGACTTATTAATCAACATGATCTCTGTCCAGGAGTTGCAACTAGTTTTTGGTGTTTGTAGGTAGTGTTAGTAGTCTACCAAGTGGCACCCGGTACAGGTGGGCTTGGGGCAGACTAGGCACCGTGGCATGGTGTACCAAGCGTAGATCCACCCGTCGAGGTGGGCTTGGGAACCCTGCACACATCATTTGGGGCCGTGAGCGACACCCCGGTCGGATCTCCTTGCGGATGGAACCCGAATAGGCGATAAACCTGGACTAGAGACTTGTGTGGTTAGTCAGGTCATGGCCGACTCCCGCGCCAGGCTTCCGCTTGAAGGTTGCCGAGATACATGACGTGTACATGGCGGTAAGTGGCAAGAGCATGTGTGAATAAGTACACTCCTGCAGGGTTAACATCATCTATTCGAATAGCCGTGTCCGCGGTAAAGGACTTCTGGGTTGCCTCTACAGTTCATACACAAGTGAAAGTGGATACTCTAAAATGCGCAAGATAAGCGTGAGTGCTATGGATTGCATTCTCGTAGGGAGATGGGAGCGGATCCATAGTGGTGTATTGATATGGTGAATATGTGGACTCGTGTGCGCCACCTCAAAAGAGTTACTGGCAGTCGTAGTTCAGGATAGCCACCAAGTCAAAGCTGGCTTGCTGTAGTGAAACTCCACCATCCCTTTTATTGAAAATGATGCATATGTAGTTAGTTCTGATGTAAGTCTTGATGGGTACCTTTGTACTCACGTTTGCCTATTTTACGTTTTTGCAGATACTTCCGTCTCACTAGTAGTTTCATGTGGACTTCGACGTTTAGCTTGTTACCTTGGCTATGATCTTGTGCCCTCGGCAGGATCTCGTAGATAGTGAGGCTTCTCAACCTTTTTTCATTTTTAGTTGTCTATTCTCAGACATGTTAAGCTTCCGCTTGTGCTTTGACTTGTATGCTCTGAATGTTGGGTCATGAGACCCATGTTTGTAATATCTCGCTCATTAGAGCCTATTGAATAAAATACTTGAGTTGTAGAGTCATGTTATGATGCCATGTTGTATTTGCACATATCGAGCATATTGTGTGTATGTTATTGAAATGCTTGGTATGTGTGGGATCTGACTATCTAGTTGTTTATCCTGTGTAGCCTCTCTTACCGGGAAATGTCTCCTAGTGCTTCCACTGAGCCATGGTAGCTTGCTACTGCTCCGGAACACTTAGGCTAGCCGGTATGTGTCCTTCTTCGTTCGTGTGTCTGTCCCTTCGGGGAAATGTCACGCGATGAATACCGGAGTCCTGTTAGCCCGCTACAGCCCGGTTCACGGGAGTCCTGTTAGCCCAGTGCTACAGCCTGGATTCACTCGCTAATGACCGACACGTTCGATGCTGGGTCATGGATGCCTGTCCCTGTAAGTTTGTGCCACTTTGGGTTTACAACTAGCCATGTCAGCCCGGGCTCCTTATCATATGGATGCTAGCGACACTATCATATACGTGTGCCAAAAGGCGCAAACAGTCCCAGGCAAAGGTAAGGCGACACCCGTGGGGCTACCGTGCGTGAGGCCGCAAAGTGAAATGAGGTGTTACATGCTAGATCGATGTGGCATTGAGTCGGGGTCCTGACACCCCCGTTACCAGAACGCCGACAGAGCCCTAGGCAGACAGTCAGCTCTGCATGGGTTCGCGACCTCTCCTGTCATATAACATGCAGGTGCACCTGATGATGGTTCACGTGCTGGTCCGGACGACCACCACCTTACCTCGCGAGTCGCTTGCATGTTAAAGGGGGGGGGGGTCCTGAGCATCGCGTCTTGGGAGCTCCTACTGGCTCTCCATCCCTCAGCCCGTGGCTTTGACCATGGTATCATGACCTGGCATACCAACGGCGGCTGAGCTTGCTCGAGGGCTGGGACCCGAGGACATAGAGAACCTAGGCGAGCGAGGCGATAGGGTGGTCGTTGCGGGCTGCACCTAATGACACCACCACAGACGCAAGAGTGGGCACCCCCCAACGGATCGCAACAGGAGTACTGAAGATAATTCGCATGCACTGTGATACCAGGCTCACATCCCGCTCGCCCTGCTCTTGCAGACCCAATCCGGTGGCTTCACTCCCCTTTTCCATTCCTTGGGCGGCTGCTTGCACGCCAAGGGGGACCTCGTGAGCATCGTGTCTCATGAGCTCTCACCGGACCTCCGGCTATTCACATCCTAGCCTTGCCCACGGCATCGCGACCTAGCATACTAGCAACGGCTAAAGCCTGCCTAGGGACTGGGTCCCGTCAGCGTAGAGCGTCACGCTGTCTAAGGGAAAGAAAAGGGGGGAGTCGTACCGAACTGGGATACGCGACTTCATCTTAGAATCAAGAAAACAACGCTGGTATTAAACACACTTCGGTCCTTACAAACCCCACGGGGGCTTGTTTTCATTCCGCGCAGGGAAAGCAAAAGAAGGAAGACTACTATCGGACGATCGAGCGTCACCGGCGATGCTGGGCGGCAGCCGCTGCTGCACTCCGACCACGGCGGGAGCTCAGTGGCACGTAGCTATCGTCGCTAGACTCCGGAGACTTGCTGGGCTCAGGAGAGTCGCTGGACTCCTAGGAGTCGTCGCTGCTGCTAGAGGAGGTGCCAAAGGGGGAGGAAGCAGGTCCTGCGCCCACGGCTGCGTCCTGCAGGCTGCTTCCTGTGGAGCAGCACTCCAGCTGTCCGCCCTCCTCATCGAAGACCTTGAAGAACAAGGTGGATGCTCCATCGTATTCGAGGTGAATCACGAGGGCTCCCTCGGCGCGGCAGGCTCGGGCGACCTCACCCCATCCGCGGGTCATAAAGATGTCTCTGGGGCGCACCACCTCGACCTCAGCTCTGGTGGCCGTGATGCAGCACCCGGCGTCCTGCAGCCACATCTCAAGTGGCCCCCTCGGAGGCAGCTCGTTGGCGAAGAACCTCGGCATCCCCACCCACACCATGAACTCTCGCGAGCTGCCCTCAGCATGGGTCCGTGGCACGGTTGGCAAGGCAATGGCGGCCCGTCCCCCATCATTGGGGGCCGCTCGATGGCACACATCTTCATCCCCGGGCGCAGGCGTACAGGGGAAGGGGGAAGCCACGCGGAAGCCTCGATTGCCAAGGCCTGGTCACCTCTCGTCCCGCGCTAGCGTCGTGAGGGAGGCGGACTTGCTTCTTCGGTGGGAGAGGATCAGGCCCCTCCCTAGGGGCCTTACCCTTTTCATCCGCCGAGAACCTCCTCATTAGTGCCATGGAAGCAAGACGGACAAGGAGAAGAAACGGGCGACAAGAAGACGAAGGAAGGATGAGCGAGGGGGCTCTGTCCCCCCCCCCACATTTATAGCCAAGGAAGGCCAACCGCCGGCCTCCATGACCTTGCTCCATGATGATCTTCTGCATGCCGCATCGTTCCATCAAGTCGAACAATTGCTGAGGCAGCATGGGGAAGTGGACACACCCACGTCCCATCAATCACCACGCATCATTAAGACCGCGGGCGGTTAGGGCCCGCGGCACTCCGCACTTGTCGTTTGGCTTCACCTGGAAGCCAAGTCCGAGCGCGCCTTGGGCCCGGGGGCTACTTTCGGAGTTCTGGATATGGGGGTATCCAGACTTGCCTGCCTGCGGCCCACCATGTATGTCCATCAACGGCCTTGGTATGTCCCAGCTTCAGCATCAATGAGTCAAGACCCTCGCGAGGGTCCAAGCCTCGCGAGGCGGACGACACCAAGATCCCCAAGGGAATCGGCCTCCTTAGGCTGGCTCCCGAGGGGCGGAGAGTTCTATGCAAGGTGCACCTCACGAGGCTCAGCTGACGTGAGCCATGACGACCAAGGCCAGGCGGGCGCTAGGTGGGCGCCAGAGCGCCAGTATCCTCTCTGGTGCAAGGGAGGCAAGCCGTAGGCGCGGAGTCCCGGGGAATCAGCCAAAGGTTTCCATTCTGTGCAACAAGACCAAGACTGCCGGGACGGCAGGACGGAGGTCATCACCGAGCCCACCGCAGCTTCATGACCAGAGGATTTTCGTCGGCGAAGACCACTTTAGTCAGTATAGGATGTAATATTTGTCCCCTTTCAAATCCGACCTTGTGGGATCCCTTCCCGCCAACATTTCGGAAGAGGACCAATGCCACTATAAATAGGACTTAGGCACCACCGTAGAAGGGGGATCTGATCGGGGGGGGGGGTCGAATCCATTCTCACCCAACCACCTCACCAGCTCTCTTGAGCTCAGGAACACCTCACCTTCTAAGGCCAGTTCATCAACTGTACTAGTTCATCCTCAGCCCTTCAAGGCAATCCACCAAAAACGCTGGAGTAGGGTATTACACCACAAGGTAGCCCGAACCAGGATAAACTGTTCTGTCTCTTTGTCACTTTGAGCCTGACGCGCTAGGCTTAGGAGGATTGCGAGTAGGCAGTCCAGGTAGGTTGAGATCTCCGCACGCACCTCAGAGTTTGAAACTTTCAAGGGTTTGCGGAACCCGTAATCCAACACCTGGGAGCCTTTGGCTGCATGCCGATGGTTGCTGCAGTAAGGCCTCGTGGGTGGAGGTCGAGGTCACCCCCGCTGAAAGTGCTAAGTGGCACTTATGCTTTATTTTGGTGTGATGACAATGTGGTTAGTTGAACTAATATCGGTTGCTAAAGTTTATCTCAGGTTATTGGTTCTAAGTGTCCGCGATGAAGATGTGCGACCCCCCCATTTCAAAAAGGACAAAGGCGTTGTCTTTCGACGCTTCGAAGGTTTAGTTTTGGTTTGCTTCGAGTCGTAGGAAAGACCGCACTATCAAGAGGGGTCTGTGTGGATAAATGTCGTGTGGGAATGCCATTGCCGAGCCTCACTCTCTTACCCTTCCCACTCTGAGCATCTTATAAGGGCCTAGTGTGTATGCTGTGGTACTCAGAAAGTTGCAATAGAAAGTTACTGGGTACCCCGTGCGCACGGGGTCTGTTGACCCCCGTGCGCACGGGGTACTGCGTAACTCTCTGGGTACCCCGTGCGCATGGGGTCTTTTGACCCCCGTGTGCACGGGGTACTACGTAACTCTCTGGGTACCCCATGCGCACGGGGTCTTTTGACCCCCGTGCGCACGGGGTGGTGTGATTGTCTCTGAGTACCCCGTGCGCACGGGGCTGACTTAGCCCGTGCGCACGGGGTCCAACGGGCAGAAATCCCCACCAGCCCCTGCTCACTATATAAAGGGCTTTCTTCCTCCTCCAACCCTCAACCCTAATGTCTTGTTGAGATCCACCATTGCTACACCTCCTTTTGCTCAATACTCTCAATCCCTCCACCCAAACTTGTTGAAACTTTGGGGATTGGGAGAGCAAGACCCGATCTACATCTTGACCAAACCAAATCGCATTCCCCGCAACATTTCTTCCCATTGACTTGTTACTATTGGAGCTTGGGCTCCTAGGCGGCTAGAGGTTCCTCCGGAAGCTTCCTTGCTTGTGGTGTGCTCCGGAGAAGTTTGTAAAGGTGTGGTGGTCGCCTTCAAGACCAACCCTGAGTTATTCGAGGCTCATCCGTTGGGGTGACTCGAAGGAGAATACAGTGAGCCTTCGGTGGCGTTCTGCAAGCTTTGGCTCCGGCACCGCTCCAAATGGAGATTAGCTCTTCCCCAAGGAAGAGTGAACTTCGGGTTAAAATCCGCGTCCTCGTCTCACTTGTGGTTAATCCTTTCCCGCACCTTTCCTTGTTGTTGTATGCTTGTTGACTTGCTAAGTAGTTTGTTGCCTAGCATATTTATCTTGGAGCTTACTTGTCATATAGGTTGCATTCACCTAGTTGCATATCTAGAGAACTCTTTTATCCGCTAAGCCTTAAAATCTACAAGAAAGATTAAAATTTGTAGTCTCCTATTCACCCCTCCCCCCTCTAGTCGACCGTATAGATCCTTTCAATTGGTATCAGAGCCTCGTGCTCTAATATAAGGTTTTACAACCTTAGAGGATATGGTCGATCTAGGGAATGAGGGAGGTGGCTTACCCGTTGCGGTGGATGGTCAAAACCAACCTCCCGCCGCGACCGAGCCACTTGGTGCTCCGGTCGTTGCTCCCGCCGCTCCTCCTAACCCGAATGCTCCCTTGACCGTGGCCGATCTTCTTTCAATGTTTGCGGACCTCAAAGTCTCTATGATGAAAGAGGTTCGGGCCTCGGTCAAGGAGGAAATTGATGCCCTCTTAAAGCCACCAACGTCCGCATCAAACTCGTTTAATCCAAATGAAGTTCATGATGCGGATGACTCTAGGGAACCTCTTGCTTCTCCGGCTCGTACTCAAGTTCCCAAGTACAATGCCGTGGAACCCTTTTACTCTCCTCAACCCTTGTAGCATCCCTGCATTAATCCTGTTGGGCCTCTGCCCCCTTTGAAAGCTAATGCCTTTGCTAAGTGGAAGCTAGATATGGAGTCTCACATGCGCAGTGCTTCAACTCAATTGTGGTGGATTGTGGTCAATGGATTCAACCCCAAGGACCCAATGAATCTCACTCCAAGAGAAGCAGTTGACGATCAACTCAATGCTACCGCACACAACATGCTTCGCAACGCTGTGACTGAAGACTATAGTGATTCCATTGCTCTTCTCAAAACCGCAAAGGAAATTTGGGATTGTCTTGAGGAGGCTCTTGAAGGAGATGAAGCAATTCGAAGATCGCGATTGTCCTTGCTCAAACAAGAAGTCAATATCTTTGTGAGGAATGAGGGTGAGTCCGCAGAAGAGGTTTACCGAAGGTTGAAGTCTCTTGTGCTCAACTTGAGAACCTTTGGGTGCACTTGGGCAAATGATGACTTCATCAAGGACAAGTTCATAGATGCTATGGTTCTCACGGAACATACCATGGTCATGATGGTTCATCAACGTCCAGACTATCACAAGCTGACTTCGGCTCAAGTTGTTTCCACCTTCTCTACCCATGTTCTTTTGGAAACCAAGTCCAAGAAAACATTCGCAATAGCTCAAGCAACCAAGAACTCCAATCTTGCCTTGAAGGCCAAGAAAGTTGTGAGCCAACCCTCGAGGGAGGAAGAAGTGAGTGAAGAGATTGGTGAGGAGGATATTGACACCTCGTGTCCGGCAAATGATTTTGCGGAAGACTTGGCTCTCTTAGTCAAAAAGTACTCCGGGACCATGGCAAACAAAGGAAGAAATCTTCAAGGAAGATCTTTTGGACGAAGGAAATGCTACAATTGTGATAGCCCAAGACACTTTGTTCATGATTGTCCATATGAGAGACGTGAAGACAAGTCCGAGAAGCTTGTGCTTAAGAAGAAGAAGTTCACCAAGTTTGCAAAGAGGAAGGATGACAAGGCTCTTGTTCATGAAGAATACATGTCTGGAGATGAAGATGACGTTGATGATGATCAAGTGGGCACGGTCGCCTTTGCCATGCATGCCACTACCTCCTCCACCACCGGCCTCTTCGACTCTCCAAACAAGGACAAGCCATTCACTCATCGGTGCCTCATGGCCAAAGAGGTAAAAACAAAGTCCGAACCCAAGAAACCCGACAACTACACTCCCAATGTCTCATGTGAGATAGTGGAGGATGAGTGTGAGGAGGGTGTGGGTAATGATGAGGAATCCTTAATGGCTTTCATGAAAACTCTTCATGGTGAAGCTCGTGCTCGTTTCGGCGATCTCCTTAAGTCACTTGCTGAACGCGATGACTTTATTGAGAACGTTGAGAACCTCCTTATAGAGGAAAAGGAGAGAGTGGATCTCCTCGAGCACGACTTAATGAAGAGAGTGTCATGAGAGCATCACTTGAGGAAGCCTTATCTGCTCATCAAATTGACTCTCTTAAAACCAAACCAACAATGCTTTGCAACTTGCTCTTGAGAATAAAGATGCTCTTAATGTTAGAGTTGAAAAGCTTCTAGTTGACCATACAAAACTTGTTGAGGAGCATGAGTTCCTTGTGATTAGCTCCAAGGTTGTCAAAGGTGACCTCATTGCACTCACCGAGTCTTATGCCCAACTAAAAGCTACAACCATTAAGGCTCTCACTTGCGCACCTCATATTGATTTAAATGATGATGCTTGTACTGCTAACTTTGCTCATGATTGCACTTTCCTTCTTGAGGAAAATAAGAAGTTGAAAGCTCAAATTGAGGAAGGGCTTGTGTCATGCATCCAAGGGGAGAAAAACCTAAACGACCTCTTGAGAAACCAAAAGGAGTGTATTGCCAAGGAGGGAGTTGGGTTTAATCCCGCATCCAAGAGTGGTAAGAAAAAGAAGAAGAAGACCAACAAGAAAATCGGTCCGACTCCTTCCCTTACCCAAAAGGTAGTGTTTGTGCATGAAGGGCACAAGGAGAAGGAGAAGGAATTAAAGGGTGTTGGGAATGGAAAGGTCATTAGGGACAAGGCCATTCCCAAGAATTTTGCCGGCAAGAACAATCCATCATACGTTCTCATGAGAGGAGATGATGGCCATACCTTTGCAAAATTTGCGTTCCTAAGATCCTTGTTGCTCACTCTGCAGGACCCATTGCAAAATGGGTACCTATAACCAAAGATTGATTATTGTAGGACTATGTCTCCGGTGGAACTCAATGGGTGATCGACAGTGGATGCACAAATCATATGACCGGAGAAAGGGAGATTCTCGTGGAGTTCGTTGATTCACTCAAGGCCTCTTCGAACATCTCCTTCGGTGACAATAGCAAGGGCAAGGTATTGGGTTTGGTCAAGGTGGTAATCTCTAATGATTCATCTCTTTCAAATGTCATGCTTGTCCAATCCCTTCACTACAATGTACTTTCAACTATTCAATTGGCTCGTGCCGGATAGGATTCACATTTTGGTGAATTCCATGTGATAGTCTTTAAGAGAAGCAATCTCAAAGTGGTCTTTGTTGGGCATGTTGAAGACAACCTTTACGTGGTTGATTTCTCGAAAGAGAAAACTCATCTTGCAACATGCCTAATGGCCAAGGCCGACGTGGGGTGGCTATGGCACCGTAGACTAGCCCACGTGGGCATGAGAAATTTACAAGCTCTCTTAAAGGGGAGCACATTCTTGGACTAACCAATGTGTCTTTTGCCAAAGAT
This sequence comes from Triticum aestivum, assembly GCF_018294505.1. NCBI lineage: Eukaryota > Viridiplantae > Streptophyta > Magnoliopsida > Poales > Poaceae > Triticum > Triticum aestivum. The sequence continues at coordinate 207,608,775 of NC_057807.1, read as the reverse complement.
CGTCCTTGTAGTGCTTGCATTGCCGGAAAACTTCATGAAAAAGCTCACAAGGTGAAGACTATCATCACCACCTTGAGGCCCCTCGAGCTTATCCATTTGGATCTTTTTGGGCCTCCCACATATGATAGTTTGGGAGGAAGGAGATATTGTCTTGTCATTGTTGATGACTTCACAAGATATACTTGGGTGTTCTTTCTCAAGACTAAAGATGAAACTCAAGAAACCTTCATCAACTTTGCCAAAGAAGCTCAACGTCAACATAACTATGAGATCAAGGCAATCTGGAGTGGCAATGGCACCGAGTTCAAAAACTATACAACGGTTGATTTCTTGAGTGAAGAGGGGATAAAGCACCAATATGCCTCACCTTATACTCCCCAACAGAATGGGGTTGCGGAGAGGAAGAATCGGACTCTTATTAAGATGGCTAGGACCATGCTTGATGAGTACAAATCACCATACAAGCTTTGGGCAGAAGCCATCAACACCGCGTGCCATGCTTCAAACCGGCTTTATCTCCGCAAGCTCAAGAACAAGACCCCTTATGAGCTCCTAATCGGGAGAAAGCCCAACGTCAAATACTTTCGGGTATTCGGGTGTAAGTGTTTCATTTTAAACAAAAAATCCCGGTTAGCTAAATTTGAGTCTAGAACTTATGAGGGCATATTTGTTGGATATGCATCAAACTCTCATGCTTACCGAGTTCTCAATAAATCCACCGGATGCATTGAGGAAACGGTAAATGTGGTGTTTGATGAAGATAACGGCTCCCGCATGGAGCAAATTGTTCCTGGTGTTGTAGGTGATGAGGCTCCTTCACAAGCTATAAGGACAATGGGGATAGGCCACATTCTCCCACAAGAAACACCCCATGTCCAAGTAGAAGAAGAAGGAGTAAGAGCCCCTCTTGAGGATTCTCCTCAAGGGAAGTCATCACCAACGCCACTTGTCCAAGATGCTTCGGGAAATAATGAACATATCCAAGAACAAGATCAAGACCCTCATATTCCTGAGCAAGATCAAGAGCAAACTCATCCGAATAATGAAGAACCAATCGTTGAGGCTCAAGATCAAGCTCAAAGTCATGATCAGGATCAAGATCAACCCCAACCACATGTGTCTTCATCGACATCACTTCCTATAGAGCAAGAACCTGTGGTTGCAAAGCGAAGAGTGTCTCCAAGGCTAAAGCAATCTCAAGGGCAAGCCTCCTCATCAAGTCCAAAACCTAGTGAAGAAGAGCTTGACCGCAAAGAGCAAAAAGTGGCCGCCAAGCTGAAACATCTTCAACACCTCACCGAGAACATCTACGGAAGCATCAAAAAGGGGTAACTACTCGTAGACGTTTGGCAAACTTTTGTGAACATCACTCGTTTGTCTCTTGTGTTGAACCCCTTAAGGTGGAAGATGCACTTGACGATCCGGATTGGATAGATGCCATGCATGAAGAACTCAACAACTTCACACGCAACAAAGTATGGACCCTTGTAGAAAGACCCAAGGAATTTCATAATGTCATTGGAACAAAGTGGATTTTCAAGAACAAACAAGATGAATATGGACAAGTAATAAGGAACAAGGCAAGGTTAGTGGCACAAGGTTTCACCCAAGTTGAAGGTTTGGACTTTGGTGAAACGTTTGCCCCCGTTGCTTGTCTCAAATCCATTCACATCTTACTTGCTTATGCCTCTCATCATGATTTCAAATTATATCAAATGGATGTTAAGAGCGCTTTTCTTAATGGTCCTCTTAAGGAGTTAGTGTATGTCAAGCAACCTCCCGGTTTTGAAGACCCCGATCATCCCTCTCACGTTTATGAACTCCATAAGGCACTTTATGGACTCAAACAAGCACCTCGTGCTTGGTATGATCACCTTACGGCGTTCCTAAGCGAGAAAGGGTTCCAGATTGGGGTAATAGATTCCACTCTCTTTACAAAGAGGGTAAAAGGAGAGTTGTTTGTCTGCCAAATATATGTTGATGATATTATCTTTGGGTCAACTAACCATGCTATTAACGTTGAGTTTGAGAATCTTATGACTAAGGAATTTGTGATGAGCATGATGGGAGAGTTGAAGTTCTTTCTCAGTTTTCAAGTGAAGCAATTAAGAGGCGGAACCTTCATCAATGAATCTCGTTATATCCAAGACATGCTCAAGAGATTCAAAATGCAAGATATCCAGCCAAAGAAGACACACATGGCCAAATGGTCAACTTCATCTTGATCCAAATGGTAAAGAAGTGGATCAAAAGGTATATTGCTCCATGATCGGTTCCCTGCTTTACCTTTGTGCATCTAGGCCAGATATTATGTTGAGTGTGTGTATGTGTGCAAGATTTCAATCTGCTCCTAAGGAGAGCCACTATTCGGCAGTGAAAAGGATCCTTCGATATTTGGTTCATACCCCAAACTTAGGCCTTTGGTATCCCAAGGGATCTTCATTTGAGTTAATGGGTTACTCGGATTCGGATTGGGCCGGAGACAAGGTTGATCGTAAGTCCACCTCTGGTTCATGTCAATTTTTAGGAAGGTTGTTGGTAAGTTGGTCTTCAAAGAAGCAAAATTGTATATCTCTCTCCACAGCCAAAGCCGAGTATATTGCTGCCGGAAGTTGTTGTGCCCAATTATTATGGATGAGGCAAAGTTTGATGGATTATGGTGTCAAATGTGACAAAGTGCCTCTATGGTTTGACAATGAGAGTGCCATCAAGATCGCCGAGAATCCGGTTCAACATAGCAAGACCAAGCATATTGAGATTCGTCATCATTTCATTAGAGATCATGTGGCCAAGGGAAACATTGAGTTACTCCATGTCAACACTGAGAATCAACTTGCAGACATTTTCACCAAGCCTCTTGACGAAGCAAGATTCCGGGAGTTAAGGCATGAGCTAAATATCGTGGATATTAGTAACTTCAGATGAAACTCTTGCTCATACACACATACTCATGTACTATCTTGCTTAGATGTAGGCACATGTCTAGGGGGAGCTAGCTCAACCCATGAGCTATCTTATCCTGGAAGTGCATAAATCAAACTAAATCTTTCACCTTAGCCACTTTAGGTGGTACTTGTGCTTCAAAGATGAGTATCGGTCTTGGGCCCAACGTTCATATCTTCGCGGTGCCATACCAAGTAAACTCAAACATGGTGGCCTTGGCCACCGGCCTCGCTTGAGGATTGTGTCCGTGTTTGTATTGCCTGTGCTTCTTTTTGTTGTTGTTTTGTTTTGTTCTTTATACTTCTCTTTTGGTACAAGTGCCCCTCATATTCCCTTTCCATAGTGATAGGTATTTCCTCGCGGCGTATTCAGAAATATCGACCAAGTGCTTTGTGAAGTAAGGGGTAAGAGTATACACTCAGCCCCCTATTCAAAACAAGTCCACTCATGTCAAGTTCCTGAGTACCCCGTGTGCACGAGGCTGTACCGTGTGCACGGGGCCCCCGTGCCCACGGGCTCTATACCGTGCGCACGGGACCCCCGTGCGCACGGGTGTCTCTTAGTCCGTGCGCACGGGGTCTGCGGTTTCTGGCCCTGAAGGTGGGGCATGGGGGTGGCCCGGGCTCCTTTCCACCCATTCTCCCCCTCCACTGCTCAGACAACCTCCAGCGCCGCCGCCATCGCCTCCCCTCGCCAGAGCTCCTCCGGGCCTAGTCGGGGTTCTTCCTCGGTGGATCGGCATCTAGATGGGGTCCTCTTCCGGTTGGTCCTGCCTCCTTGGTCTTCCTCCTAGGGTTTCTTTCTTTCTCTCTAGCTTTAGGGTTTCTTTGCTCCCTAGATTCGATTGATCTCTAATGTTGGTAGAAAGATCTCTAGTGCGTAGTTCCTATGGTCTCTCTGCTTCACCCACTCCCGGAGTTCATCCTGGTAGTGGCTGCGGCTAGGAGACCCCGTGTCCATGGAGTGTTTGACCCCCGTGCGCACGGGGCCCCGTGTCCACGGTCCTGTACCGTGCGCACGGGACCCCCGTGCCCACGGGATCTAAACCCCCGTGTGCACGGGCTATCCAGAACTTTTGCCTACGATTTCTGTCTATCCCCTTGCCTTTCATCTTGCACTTGTACTCATTTGTGGTTCGTGCTTTGTGTTGTTGGATGTTTGCGTGTGTTTCAGACTCCGCTGACAAGAGGTCTGAGCTTCGTCGCAAGCGTGGAAAAAGAGGATTAGAGGACTTCACCATTGCTCGTCGTCAGCCGTCTGAAGGCATGGGTCAGGGGTCTGGGTCTGGTCAGGGCCGTGTTCGACGTGCTACCTCATAGCGGCCCATTGTAGAGGCTTCCGAAAATTCTGAGGAAGAATATGACTCATAAGATGATGTTTACTACGCCAATCCCAATAATGATGATGAGATAGAAGAAGAAGATGATCGTGGTGAGGAAGATGAAGAAGAGGATGAGGAGTCTAGTCCGGAGCAAGCCATTCCGGGCGGGCGTGACCTCCGGAATTTGCCTCTTGTCAAGTGGACCAAGCCAGAGATCTGGGCTGAGAGACAGAGCCATCCGTATGTTGCTGCCACTGGTATGGGAGTGGATCCCCGGTTCAAGAATGAGTTTCAGCAAAGGGTCTATCATGAGCTTCTTATGACCAAGTCCAAGAAGTTTGCCCCTCACAAGCAAGTCAACACTGAGAGTTTGCGCGACAATGACCATCTGTATCCCGGTGTGTACTCCGCTCTTGGACGACTGGGTCTGATTCCGTTTGTCACCTTCAACCACCCCTATAATGAAGATCTAGTGATGCAGTTCTTTGCCACTCTGTACTTCTCCAATGATTCTGCTCACACACTCACCTGGATGTACGGAACGCATCAGTGCTCAGCTCCTATGGCAAAGTTCTCCGAGATCATTCCCTATCAGTTCATGGATGAAGAGACCGTTTTTGATGAGTTTGGCGTTGTTCGGGAAAGTGGGCAGCGCACTAAAGATGAGATTGCCTTTGCTTACAAACAGGAGAAGTCTTTTGTCACTGGGTCAATCAAAGACCTCTTGCCTCTCTATGATACCATGCGCCATATCCTGAGGTATACCCTCACTCCAAAGGCCGGGGATTCCCATAACATTCGGAGCTCCATGCTTGATGTCTTTGTGTATCTTCATCAGAAGAAGAAAGTGGCCGTTCTGGACTTCATGTACTACGAGCTGCGTCAGTGTGTTCAAGAGAACAAGTCCTTGATCTATGCTCCTTTCATACAGGCATTGATTGAGACCGTTTGTCCAGCAAAGTACATTGCCAGCTTCAAGACTTCTGTCCCCAAGCGCAACTCCAACTGGACCCCTGCTGCTCCTGCTCCCTATGTGCCTCTCAAGAAGGGGCGCAACCCTAGGCCTGAGGATCGTGCTACCTACACTCCAGGCATGTCCTCTACTGCACAGATCCCTCGTGGTCGGGCCAAGTCTGTTGGATCGGAGGCCATCTTTGCCAAGGGAGAGAAGAGTCACTGTTCAAGACCTTGAGCAACATGTTCAAGATGTGTCAGTCCATTCAGCGTCGTCAGATCAAGGAAATCAACAAGGAGAAGCTTGTTCGGCGTGAGCAGAAAGCAGCAAGGGCTGCTGCTGGTGAGGAGGTCGGTCCAGGTTCAGAGGACGTCGACAGTGAGGCCACTGCTCGGTCTTTCCCAATGGCCGGGTGGCGTTTTGATGATGATGATGATGATGCCTCGAGTGCTCCTCCTCTTGTCTAATGGGTCTCGTGTCGCCATTTGTCTCCTTTTTGTTGTCTTGATGACAAAGGGGGAGAAGTGGTGTGTGGTGTGCGTTCGTGTGTATGTTGAGATCTCAAGCCTTGTGTTTCTCGCTGTTGGTTGGTTTTAGTTGGCTTGAGATACTCTTATTTACCTTCTGCCTGTGTGGTTGTGAGACTCTAGCTTTATTATTGAACCTTGCCATTATCCTCTTATGCTTATTAGGTCTCACATTATTTGCTCTCCCACACTGTGTCATGAGTTCTAGGCACCGTTATAGGTTTATTTTGTTGAAACTCATGACGTTTCTCTAATGATCTTGGTTGAACCTCCTATGAGTGTTCTAGATGCATTCTTGTTTTCGGGCACACTTTTAGGGGGAGCTATCATGATCATTATTTGTTCCATGGCTTTCTATCTATTTATTCTCCTTGTCATGCTCTAACCACGTTGTCATCAATGCACCAAAAAGGGGGAGATTGAAAGTGCTAAGTGGCACTTATGCTTTATTTTGGTGTGATGACAATGTGGTTAGTTGAACTAATATCGGTTGCTAAAGTTTATCTCAGGTTATTGGTTCTAAGTGTCCGCGATGGAGATGTGCGACCCCCCATTTCAAAAAGGACAAAGGCGTTGTCTTTCGACGCTTCAAAGGTTTAGTTTTGGTTTGCTTCGAGTCGTAGGAAAGACCGCACTATCAAGAGGGGTCTGTGTGGATAAATGTCGTGTGGGAATGCCATTGCCGAGCCTCACTCTCTTACCCTTCCCACTCCGAGCATCTTATAAGGGCCTAGTGTGTATGCTGTGGTACTCAGAAAGTTGCAATAGAAAGTTACTGGGTACCCCGTGCGCACGGGGTCTGTTGACCCCCGTGCGCATGGGGTACTGCATAACTCTCTGGGTACCCCGTGCGCACGGGGTGGTGTGATTGTCTCTGAGTACCCCGTGCGCACGGGGCTGACTTAGCCCGTGCGCACGGGGTCCAACGGGCAGAAATCCCCACCAGCCCCTGCTCACTATATAAAGGGCTTTCTTCCTCCTCCAACCCTCAACCCTAATGTCTTGTTGAGCTCCACCATTGCTACACCTCCTTTTGCTCAATACTCTCAATCCCTCCACCCAAACTTGTTAAAACTTTGGGGATTGGGAGAGCAAGACCCGATCTACATCTTGACCAAACCAAATCGCGTTCCCCGCAACATTTCTTCCCATTGACTTGTTACTCTTGGAGCTTGGGCTCCTAGGAGGCTAGAGGTTCCTCCGGAAGCTTCCTTACTTGTGGTGTGCTCCAGAGAAGTTTGTAAAGGTGTGGTGGTCGCCTTCAAGACCAACCCCGAGTGATTCGAGGCTCATCCGTTGGGGGTGACTCGAAGGAGAATACGGTGAGCCTTCGGTGGCGTTCCGCAAGCTTTGGCTCCGGCACCGCTCCAAACGGAGATAGCTCTTCCCCAAGGAAGAGTGAACTTCGGGTTAAAATCCGCGTCCTCGTCTCACTTGTGGTTAATCCTTTCCCGCACCTTTCCTTGTTGTTGTATGCTTGTTGACTTGCTAAGTAGTTTGTTGCCTAGCATATTTATCTTGGAGCTTACTTGTCATATAGGTTGCATTCACCTAGTTGCATATCTAGAGAACTCTTTTATCCGCTAAGCCTTAAAATCTACAAGAAAGATTAAAATTTGTAGTCTCCTATTCACCCCCCCCTCTAGTCGACCGTATCGATCCTTTCACCCACCGGTAATGTGTTCCTGAACTGAGGGTGGCAGCCATTCGCCCGCGTGTGCGGCCTGTAGGGGAGTTGCACCCTCTGAGGGAGTCCTGGATTCAGGGGTCCTCGGGCAGCCGGACTATATACATGTGCCGAACTGTTGGGCTATGAAGATACAAGATAGAAGACGCCTCCCCGTGTCCGGATGGGACTCTCCTTTGCGTGGAAGGCAAGATTGGCGATTCGGATATGTAGATTCCTTTCTATGTAACCGACTTTGTGTAACCCTAGCCCACTCCGGTATCTATATAAACCAGAGTCCGTAGGAAAACAATCATAATCTCACAGGCTAGACTTCTAGGGTTTAGCCATTACGATCTCGTGGTAGATCAACTCTTGTAATACTCATATTCATCAAGATCAATCAAGTAGGAAGTAGGGTATTACCTCCATAGAGAGGGCCCAAAGCTGGGTAAACATTGTGTCCCCCGCCTCCTGTTACCATTAGCCTTAGACGCACAGTTCGGGACCCCCTACCCGATATCCGTTGGTTTTGACACTGACATTGGTGCTTATTGAGAGTTCCACTATAACGTCGAAGATAGGCTTGATGGCTCGCCTTGTTATCAAGGACAACATCACCTCCGGGGGAGCCCTGGCCTTAGGCCAAACCCTCCGGCTCGGCGGCTTCACTATGACCGCATGCTCGGCCGCCGCACTGACGATGACTTCTCGTGTCATCGAAAATCACCTCCACGTCAATTCAGAATACTCTAAACAGATGGATCCGATGGACTTGTCATCTTTAAAAGAACTCCTAGATCGCATTGCCGCCCTGGGAGTCGGTACAGACTACGATCGGATTCGGCTTAAACCCGATCAGAGAGAAATAGAATCTCCACTGATCACCCATCAGATAGCAGTGGTGGAGGAGCAACACAACAACTGTTCCTCTACATTGAGGATGAACTATGTTCAGATAACCGAGCTCATAGAGCCGGACACCCGCCTGCGGGAAGACACGCCGCATACGCCGAACCTAGAGTTGGTTTCTGGGCCTAAAAAGTCGGTTGATATCCCGGAGCCCGAACTATTAAGTTTAGAAGTTTCTCAAGCTCCAGATCCCAGATTGGGTCAGGGTTAGGATTTAAAGCCACCCACCCACCCAGATACAAGCAATCTTATCCACATCAGACAACAGTCCCAGGAAACAGTCCATGAGTTTTGGGCCAGATTCCGCCTTGTCAAGGACAGGATCAAAGACTGTCGCGATGAAGACGTAATCTCATTATTCTGCAAAAATTGCAAGGACGATGGAATCCTCAATGCCATCAACCACTGTCACGTATCACACTTCGCTGACTTGGCAACCATAGTACAGAAGTACTATGCAGTGGAAAGCGCCTGGCAAACTCAGGCAGCTTCTTGGGAGCCACCGGTTTCCACTAAAGCCCTCGTTCGGACCAAAAGGATGCACCCTCATCGGTCGCCTGATGAAGTATCAAAAAAATCGAAGCCCATTACACGGCGTAGAACCGTTCTGGAGGGATGGCTCAATAGGCCATGCAAAATACACACAACGCCGGATACCATACCAACCCATAGCCTTAGAGCATGTTGGATACTCCGGCAAGTGGCCAAGAGCGGCGAGGATCTCCTCACCAAGAATACCGCAGAGCAACATCCCATGGAAGACAACAACCCTACAATATTGACAATCTTCGAGACCTTTGCCTCAAAAAATAGGTGCAAAAGGGCACTCCGTGGCCTTGCCGAAGTCTGCCAAGTCGCAGCAATAAACCCCTGGAATGACACGGCCATAACTTTCAATGCCAGTGACGAACCAAAATTCAGAACAGTTCGGGCACCAGCCGCATTGGTTCTCAGTCCGATTGTGGACGGTTTTTGGCTTACCAAAGTGCTCATTGACGGCGGCAGCGGACTAAACCTCATTTACAAGGAAACTCTCAACAAAATGGAAATGGATAGGATCCGCATTGAGCAAAGTAGCACAACCTTCCGAGGGATTATTCCCAGTCGGGAGGCGCGATGTGCGGGAAAAATCACAATCGATGTGGTATTCGGCACGCCGGAGAATTATCTGTCCGAAGAGATTTTCAAGTGGCCCCTTTCAACAGCGGATATCACGCCCTGTTAGGATGAGATGCATTTACAAGCTTCCAAGCTATCCCCCATTATGGGTACATGAAGCTCAAGATGCCAGGGCCCAATGGAATCATCACTCTTGCCAGCGATCCAGACATAGCACTCCGCGCCAAAAACAAAGCCGCCACCTTGGCCCTCAAGGCATTGTCTGAAGCCCTCGCGGCCGAAGAATTAACCGCGTTGTGCTCCACGGTGGATAGGGACGATGTGATACTCGGTAAGCGACCCAAATCCACCTCCTTTAAGCCAGCCGCCGAAATAGTCAAATTCCAAGTCCACCCAGCAGACTCCACGAAGACAGCATCCATTAGGGCACAGCTGGACCCCACGGTCGACGCCGCACTACAGGAGTTCCTATGCAAAAATTGGGACATATTTGCCTGGCACCCTTCTGATATGCCAGGGATCCCACGCAGGCTGGCCGAACATAGCCTAAACATACTGAAGGGATATAAGCCGGTCAAGCAAACATTGCTGCGCTTTTTCGAACCCAAACGACAAGCCATGGGGGAGGAGCTAGCCAAGTTACTCGAGGCCGGATTCATCAGAGAGATAAAACACCGGACTGGCTAGCAAACCTAGTGATGGTACCAAAGAAGGATAAATCCTGGCGCCTATGTGTCAATTACAAAGCCCTCAACGAAGACTGCTCTACGGATCCCTTCCCCCTCCCCCGCATCGATCAGATTATCGATGCTACCGTGGGACACGACTCATTTTGTTTCCTCGACGCATACTCCGGATACCATCAAATCAAGATGAAGGAGTATATTCAGGCCACAACAGCATTCATCACCCCATACCGGCCTTTCTGCTTCAACACTATGCCTTTCGGGCTCAAAAACATCGGTGCCACCTATCAACACATGATTCAAACATGCCTGGAGAAACAAGTCGGCAAAACAGTAGAAGCATATGTGGATGACGTAGTCAGCAAAACCAGACACGTTGAGTCATTAATAGATGATCTGCATCTCACATTCGACAACCTCCAAACATATGACATCAAGCTCAATCCGGGAAAGTGTGTTTTCGGCGTTCCCGCTGGAAAGCTTCTGGGCTTTATTGTTTCCAATAGAGGAATTGAGGCAAACCCAGCTAAAATCCGAGCTTTGTCACAATTGGCTACACCAACAGACCTCAAACAAGGAGAAAAGACATTGCCACTCTATCACCTTCTCCGACGCACTGATACCTTCGAGTGGACGGATGCGGCAACGGCCGGATTGGAAGAAATAAAGGCTCTTCTAGCAAGCAACCCAATCTTGGCCGTGCCAAATGTCGGTGAACCCATGTTATTATACATATCGGCCACACACCAAGTCGTGAGTGCGGTGCTCGTCGTCGAATGAGAGGAGGACGGACACAAATTCCTGCTTCAGAAGCCGGTATACTACGTATCCACTGTCCTCACACCATGCAAATCCCGGTACCCACACTACCAAAAAATATCATACGCGGTCTTCATGGCATCCCAGAAGCTACGACACTACTTTCAAGAATGCTCCATAACGGTGGCCTCCGAGGTACCACTCAATGACATAATAAATAACCGCGACGCCACGGGCCGGATTGCCAATTGGTCCATTGAGCTCCTCACATTCGACATTACATACAAACCGCGGCGGGCCATTAAATCTCAAGTTCTGGCCGACTTCGTCACCGAATGGACATAGGCCAAACTCCCTAAAGAGTACGGCACATATTCCAACTGGGTCATGCACTTCGACGGCTCCAAAATGCTAGCAGGCCTAGGGGCAGGTGTTTTCCTAACATCCCCTACTAGAGATACAGTTCAGTACATCCTCCAAATATTATTCACGGACTCCAACAATGTAGACGAATACCAAGCCTTATTGCATGGTCTTCGGATGGCCGTCTCCATGGGCATACAATGCCTAGAAGTGCGCGAGGATTCAAACCTCGCAATATCTCAATAAATTTAGATTTTGATGGCAAAGATCCGAAGATGGCGGCTTACCGTAACTCCGTTCTCAAAATGTTGGCTCAGTTCGAGGGGTTCGAGTTTCACCATGTGGCTCGAGAAAGTAACCAAGCGGCGGATGTCCTTGCTCGCATCGGTGCCAAGTGGGACCCCGTCCCACCTAACATCTTTTTGGAAAGCTTTTGAAGCCATCTATGGTGTGGCAAGGGGAGAGCTGCAACACCAATCCAGATCTGACTACAATCCCAGAATCCGAACACACCGACGTCAATAGGGGATCATCCACCAAAATCACACCATCGGCCCATCATCATGGCATGCATTGCCTCATGGTCCGAACCCTTCTTGGCCTACCTTAATAGGCAAGAACTCCCTAAGGATCAGAACGAGGCGCGCTGCATTGTGTGGCATTCTAAAGCCTACAAAGTTCACGAGGGGGAACTCTACAAGAAAAGCGCTACCGTAGTACTTCAAGGATGTATCTTCGAGGAGGAAGGGCGGCAGCTCTTGGCTAAAATTCATGCCAGTCTTGGCGGTCACCACGCTGCGGCTCGAGCCCTTGTAAGCAAGGCCTTCCGTAAAGGTTTCTATTGGCCAACGGCCAAGAAGACGCGCAGGACCTTGTCCAACATTGCGTCGGATGCCAGCTCTTCGCTAACCAAGGCCATATGCCACCCACCACTCTACAAAGAATACCCATTACTTGGCCTTTTGCGGTCTGGGGGCTTGATATGGTCGGACCCCTTAAAGAAGGAAGCCCTAAGAAAAAATATCTATTGGTCATGGTGGATAAATTCTCTAAGTGGATAGAGGCCAAACCAGTTAAACGGCCGAAGCCGGGCCAGTGATAGACTTTATATCCGGTGTTGTGCACCGTTATGGTGTTCCACACAGCATCACCGCCGACAACGGCTCCAATTTCACAGTCGATGAGGTGAAAGCCTGGTGTGCTAATCAGGGCATCAAGCTCGACTACGCCTCCGTCTACCACCCACAAACCAACAGCCAAGTCAAACGAACCAATGGTCTTATTATGAGCAGCATCAACCCCAGATTAGTGCGGTCTCTGAAAGAACCAGACAAGCACTGGGTGGAGGAGCTCGACTCCGTACCCTGGGGGCTGCGGACCACACCTAACCGTTCTACCGGATATACACCTTTCTTCATGGTGTACGGTCCAGAGGCCATGTTGCCCTGCGACATTATTCATGACTCACCTCGAGTGTGCATGTATGAAGAGAGAGAGGCTGAGCTTGATCGACAGGACAGCTAAGATTCCTTGGAGGAGGAGCGCGATGTCGCAAAACCCCGTTCCGCATTCTATCAACAACAGGCCCGCAGATATCAAAGAAGAGAAGTATGGGCCAAGACTTATAATGTTGGCGAACTCGTTCTACGCTTGCCGAAGAAGAAAAAGGACAAACTCAAGCCCAAGTGGCAGGGTCCCTTCATCATTGACAAAGTACTTACAAGAGGAGCGTACCGCCTGGATGATGCGTCAGACAATCACCTAGAGCCGAACCTGTGGAACGCGGCCAGACTCCAAAGATTCTATGCCTAGCGTCGGACTCTTCGTTTGTCTCCTTTACCCCTTTTTGTTTCCAGTATTTATTTTCCTCTCTTTTCGCATTTTTCCCTTTTAAGCCTTAAAGCTTTTGTGCGGCTAAACCGTGCACCTTCGACGCACACATTCTAAAATATGTACGTCAATTATACCTGGGGGCTTCTCGTACAGAAGCCTATTATTATTATTATTATTATTATTATTATTATTATTATTATTATTATTATTATTATTATTATTATTATTATTATTTTCAGAGCATCAAGCTCAACACATATGTGTCTTTTCTGCGTATGTACCTTTTCTTCGCCATTATATGCATCGATATGACTTAAGTTTTGGCCAAGCTGGGTTGCTTGGCTCCTGTGCTTATGCCCTACGTTCCCGCTAGTTTGGCTAGGGCATAAAGGGAGCACCTCTGTGATTGTTACTGTCGGGTCATTTGCATGTGTACCTCCGACTGGGTGAAGCCCAAATCTAGCATTCTTAAGGGAATATTCAGTCGGCGGACTAAAGATGTTTTTTACTTGTCATATTATGAACCCCCAGATATTATGTATTCTGCGGTTTTTTCAAACATAGTTCAGACATGCACAATTAATGCATGCTTACCCAGGGATGGAACCCGAACTATTCTCTCTGGAAGATGTTTCTTACGATCAAAATGTAATATAACATAACTAGCCGGATACTTGTCTGTTCAAGCAACTATGACCCCTACGCTTGGTTTCCCCGCATTCACCGGTCTACATTACCGAGCGGGTATTCGAAAGCACTCCGCACCTTCGGGTCCAGAGGTTTAAGCGAAAAGGTCTGCGATGACAATCATTTTACAATTCATCTACAGACATAATTTGTCAATTGAAGTACATAGTCACATAGACTCAAACGCTTCTTCCTCTATGCCATTTACATGGCTATCTATCCTACAATCATGTTGGGAATATTTGGCGGCTACTTATACTTGGTCATATACCAAAATAACAGGAATTTTTTCTCCATGTGACCCTACAGGTCCGACCCAGGCCATGTGATTCGGGTCGAGCTTGGTATACCGAGTTTTCACCATTGCCCAGGCCTCTCGCGCACCTTCCCGGCAGGCCAATATCTTCCATAATCGGAAGCCCTGCTACGCTCCCTTAAATAGCTGTACAAGCCCCTCCATACTTCCTGGAGGGGAGTCGGATGGCCTTAAGGCCATGGCAATACTTCGCATTGCCTGCCGAGCTTGCTCGTGCATTTGCGACAGCTCTTGTAGCAGATCGCTCGATGATCCGTACACCTCCTCTTTGGGACGGCCCATCAATATACCTACAGACATAATTACTGTCAGTTTCTTTCCTTGCCAAACTATGTAAAGGTAAGACCGAACACATACTAAATATGTCGCCTCGCAGCCTCCTATTCTCCTTCACGGAATCAGCCAGCTGGGCCCGCACGTCTTTAGTTCCACGCCCAGCTCGGTGTTGGCATCTTGGAGTTTGTTCTTCTCCATCCTGACTTGTGTTAGTATATGTTCGCCCGCAGCCAGTTGCCTTTGAGCACCTAGAACTCCCGCTCGTGCGACTTCCGATGCCTCTTCCAGATGATCTGATGACCCTGCCATAAGATTTTCACCTGTATTAATACTCCTGGTATATGATCATGTTCTCTCGATAGAGGGGAACATTACCAGACGCTGCCTTCTTGGATTTCTCCAGTTCGGCTGTAACAACAGTTAGCTGTGCTTGACACTTCTCCAGCTCTTGAGACAACAGGTTTTTCTTCTCTTTGAGCACCTGGGTATACAACGATCCTTGAATTAGTTGCTTAAACTGCTTCAAGTCTCGGGGGCTACTAGTATATAATTACCAGAATTGTGCAAGTATGAACTTACCCGCACATCTTTCAAATGCTGATCCATGGCTCTGGAAAGCCCATCTCGAGCAGCTCGGATGTATGCATCTCCTGAGTTGAAGGCATTGAAACCCTCTTCTAAAAAACAAGGGTCACGAAGAGCGGCCCGCCGGTGCCGATGATTCATGGTGCTTTACACGTCGGAGTTTGTGGCAGATACTTTATTAGAATCCACCGCATAAGGACAATCCTGTGTCACTTCCGCGTTAGCCTCAGTCCTCGAGAGAGGGTACGGAATCCGGCTAGTAGAGGCATGACCGGCAGGATCCCCGGACACAGTCCGGTGAATGTTTTTCCTGATAAGACACAACAAATAGTGTCATACTTTAAGATGACAACCATGGAGCATATTTAAAACCATACCTCTTCAATGAAGGCTCAGCCATATCTCTATTTGCCTTCCTCTTCGAAGGCCTGCCTATCGTAGGCGCCGCCTTCTTGCGCGTCGCCTCAGGTGCAGCATGGCGCGCGGATCGCCTCCCCTTTATAGCATAATATAGTGCGTTGGGTAAGGCGGAAAGAGGAAATTCTCTCAAAGGACAAGTCTCCTAATTACTTACATGCTACGTAGGGAGAAGGCCGGGATAGTCAACAATGGTGGCCACTTCAGTGCCATCATAGCTCGCCTGGTAAAACACCCCTTCCCCGAGCTCCACGAATATAGCCGGATCCTGTTCGAACCTGCGGTCAAGGGCCCGGTTGTGGTCTTCTGGCTATGGTGCGGGGCTGTGGATCTCCCTGGTGATTTTCTGGGATTCCTGTTATAAATGGACGGATTAATATTTATGAAAAAGGGCTCATGGAGTAAATAGAGTAGAGTAGTGGGATGGAAACTCACCCAACTGTGAGGGTTGTACATGGAAAATCCATCTCTGGGCTTAATGTGGATGAACTCCTCTTTCTCCCCTTTGTATAATCCGGACAATATCTTCGCCAAAGCAGTGGGAGTGTCCGTACCCTGCCGACCGCAATGGGTGGCATCATCTTCTCCATTGAAGTGCCACATAGGACGCCCTCGATATTGGAGTGGTTGAACCACTCGCATTATGGATATCGCCATAACCTCGACTATACAATCCAAATTGAGCAAGCGTCTTTATCTTGCTCATCAACTGATTGACTTTCGTGCTATCTTCCTCCCTGAGGCTCCGCGAACGCCAGCTGAGGCGTTTCTTCAATGGATCACTTGAAAATTAAGGAAGACCCATTCGGACTGGGTCAGGAAGGAAGACGTCCTCAACATAGAACCATTTGGAAGGCCATTCTTTGGATGCCTTCTTCGGTGTGCCGGATAGGTATCCAGTCCTGGTGGTGCACCATATCTCGGCTCTGCTCACTTGGAATATTGATCCCTATTGATTATGAGGGACGAGGCAAAACAACTTCTTCCATAACTCGAACTGGGCTCACAGCCCAGAAATAGCTCGCAAAGAGCAATATACCCCGTGATGTGCAGGATAGAAGCAAGAGTAAAGTTGTGCAGTTGGAGGCCGTAGTGCTCCAGAAGCCCTCGGAGGAACTGATGGTTTGGAAATCCGACGCCTCTCAACAAATTGGGAACAAAGCATACTCGTTCCCCCCTAGATGGGTTGGGTACTTCTCCGCCTGCTCCCCAACATCAAAGGAAGCCAATCCGGCTCGAACGGGGACTAGATATGCATGGGGGAAGAAATCCCTGGGTCTGCAGCTTCACCAGCTGGCCGTGGGATACGGAACACATTTCCCAATCACCCTGTTTGGGGCCGTCAGGGCGGGAGGGAGAGCTGGGAGCGCTAGCCATGTTGGGGTGGTTTCTACGGGCAAGCTCCGAGGATTCCTCGTTTGAGGGAGATGGTGTTGATTAGATCTGAAGACCCCCTTCTCTTTAAATAGACAATTTTCTCACATGGTGAGGGTGGTAAGTGCAAAAATGCCCCGACCTCTCGCATTCGCTCGGCACGTGGAAGCTGAAATCGGGAAGGTGCAGAAGTCGATGAGCATGGCATTAAATGGAAAGCCGGACACTCCTCTTTAAGTCAAGTACTTTGAAGTATTCGGAGAAGGAACCAGCCTTGCAATGCTGAAGACAATCTGCGCGCCGGACTCATTGTCATTAAAGCCTAGTTCGGGGGCTACTGAGGGAGTCTTGGATTAAGGGGTCCTCAGATAGCAGGACTATATACATGTGTGGACTCTTGGGCTATGAAGATACAAGATAGAAGACGTCTCCCCGTGTTCGGATGGGACTCTCCTTTGCATGGAAGGCAAGCTTGACGATTCGGATATGTAGATTCCTTTCTCTGTAACCCACTTTGTGTAACCCTAGCCCCCTTCGGGTTCTATATAAACCGGAGGGTTTAGTCCGTAGGACAACCATCATAATCTCATAGGCTAGACTTCTAGGGTTTAGCCATTATGATCTCGTGGTAGATCAACTATTGTAATACTCATATTCGTCAAGATCAATCAAGCAGGAAGTAGGGTATTACATCCATAGAGAGGGCCCGAACCTGGGTAAACATTATGTCCCCCACCTCCTGTTACTATTAGCCTTAGACGCATAGTTCGGCACCCCCTACCCGAGATCCGCCGGTTTTGACACCGACACCCTCCACTTCAGGCATGACGGCGCGGTGACCCTCTACGTCAGGATCTTTGGGGAGGACGGCGGGCATTTGGGGTGTTGCCCAGAGAGCAGCGGCAACGACGACAATGTCCACCCCTCCGGCAACGACGGCCGGGGGGGGGGGGAGGCGGCATCCTTGGTGGTGAACTTGCCCTTGGCGACAACCGCGACGCCTCCAGCAGCGGCGTCTCTTCCTATGAAGAGTACGAGCGACGGCGACTACGATGAGCCGCCATATTGCCGAGCTCGAACCGGGGAGAGCGACAAGATGCCTCACCATAGCGCTCTGGTGAAGTAGGAGCAGGACTCCAACTAAGCGCGGGCATCGCTGGAGCCAGGCCTCAGGAGCCGCGGTGGTCGCGAGGCCGCTTTTGCTTTTTTTTTTCTTTTCCTTTCCCTGAATCAAGAAGTAGAAGGCCCTACCCAGGCATGTAATGGACCATGGCGCTTGCACCATTACGTTAACATTTTTGTATTGTATCCTGACATTCGCGTTGCTACTAATTGAAGGGTTCTTGTTGATTGTGATTAGGATAACATAGCTTGGTGTGCTTGCGGTAGACTCCTACGCCGCGAGGGCGTGCTCCTCTGGAGCTTGGATCTCCTGTGCGCCTCTCATTCCAGAGAGATCCTGCCAGTGGTTTTCTTCTTGAGGATACGAAGCTTCTCAGGCCTCATGAGGCACCCAGTGGCCGCAAGGTTTCTAGCTAGCCATGGGACCTCAAGAGATGTTCCCAAGGGCGCCGCGCCCCACGCGAGCCCCCAAGCGAGGACCGATCGCCACTGGTACACTAGGCTGCGATGCCCGGCGAGGCCAAGGGATGACGGTGATACGTCTCCAATGTATCTATAATTTTTTATTGTTCCATGCTGATATATTATCATTCTTGGATGTTTTATTATCATTTTATAGAAATTTGATATCATTTTTTGGGACTAACCTATTGACATAGTGCCCAGTGCCAATTGTTGTTTTTTCATGTTTTTTTACTTCGCTGAAAATCAATACCACGGAGTCCAAACGAAACAAAACTTTATGGATATTTTTTCTAGACCAGAAGACACACGTTGGGCGAAGGAAGTACCAGAGGGGGGCTCCGAGGGGAGCACAACCCACCTGGGCGCGCTTGTTAGATCTATGGTTTCTGGAACTTGCGATGGCTGGAATTGTGTTTCATCGACTCCCCTAGGATTTTTGGAATATTGGGTATTTATAGAGCAAAGAGGCGGTGCGGGAGGCAGCCGAGGGGAGCACAACCCACCTGGGCGCGCCTGGGGGCCGCAAGTTCCAGAAACCACAGATCCAATCGGAGGGGTTCATCATCCTCATTGGTGCCTCTCCGATGATGCGTGAGTAGTTCATTGTAGACTTACGGGTCTGTACTTAGTAGCAAGATGTCTTTCTCTCTCTTTTTATTCTCAATACAATGGTCTCTTGGAGATCTATTTGATGTAACTCATTTTGCGGTGTGTTTGTTGGGATCCGATGAACTTTGAGTTTATGATCAGATCTATATTCTTATCCATGGAAGTTATTTGAGTATCTTTTGGTCTCTTATATGCATGATTGCTTAAGCCTCGCATTCCTTCTTCGAATCTTTGGTTTAGTTAGGCCGATTTTTCTTGCCATGGGAAGAGGTGCTTTGTGCTGGATTCGATCTTACAGTGCTCAATCCAAGTGACAGAAGGGGAAATGACATGTATGTTTCATTGCTATTAAGGATAACAAGATGGGGTCTATAACTACATGAATAGATCTTGTCTAGATCATGTCATCGTTCTTATTGCATTACTCCGTTTCTCTATGAACTTAATACAATAGATGTGTGCTGGATAGCGGTCAATATGTGGACTAATAGTAGTAGATGCAGGCAGGAGTCAGTCTACTAATATTGGATGTGGTTCCTATATAATGATCATTGCCTGGATATAGTCATAATTATTTAAAGTTCTATCAATTGCCCAACAGTAATTTCTTTACCCGGCCTATGCTACTTTTCTCGGCAGAAGCCACTAGTGAAATCTACGCCCCCCCAGTCTCTTCTTTATCATATTTTGCTTCGAGATCTATTTTTATTTGCTTTTATTTTTAGATCTATTAATCCAAAGACACAAAAAATACCCTACTGCAATTTTTCTTTATTTATTTTATCTCGTGTTCCCGCGAGATCTATTTATCCAATCTACTACAATTTTATATAACTTTTTACCCGGGAGGGACTGACAACCCCTCTTTTACGTAGGGTTGCAAGTATTTGTTCTTTGTGTGTAAGTACCATTCATGTAGTGTTGCGTGGTTCTCCTACTGGTTCAATAACCTTGGTCTCATCATTGAGGGAAATACCTACCGTAGCTATGCTACATCATCCTTCCTCTTTGGGGAAATACCGACGTAGTTCAAGCCGCATCAAAAGGAATTTTTGGCGTCGTTGTCGGGCAGAAATCATCAACATCTACCAAGTTTCTAATCACCTATATCATCTCCTTACAATTTACATTATTTTCCATTTGCCTCTCATTTTCATCTCCCCCAGAAATTTGATAAAAGTGGGTTTGGAAAGGTCAAAAATTTAACTAGTGATGTGCCCACACTTTTGGATTACAAAGACTATGATATTTGCTCTTTTATTGATTGTATTTGTTTGCTGCAATCCATGATAAATTCACCCATGCTTATGAACTAAATAAAGCTTTCACTAAACTGTTGATGCTCAAAAGTGGCACAATCATAAAGAGTAGCTTTAAGTTATATCAAGACTAATTCAAACTTATGACCTCCGGATGGCTCTTTTTAAGAAGATCGATATGGATATGAACATGGTATGAAACGGATCTCTTATGCAATATAGTTATGACAAGTTCAGATATGCTCATGTTGACACCAGATTAAAGAATGGCATGAAAATCAATTAAGATGGCCTCTGATGGAAAATGTTTCAAGACAAAAGTTGTGCGTCTCGTCGAAACGGTTGATCTAGATATAAAAATAGTCCCAATTGCAGTTCATATGCAAAAGTCAGAGCTTTGGCCCTCAAGATGGCTCCCCACCAAACACGTGTCTGATGGGTAGCGCCACCAATCAGTTGTTTTTTCCTGAGAGCTTTGGCCCTCAAGATGGCTCCGAATCGACAAACGTTCAACACAAAAGTTTTTCACTCGTCTAAGCGGTCAAATTATCTTTTGGGCTCATCTTCATCCGAGGTGGTTTGTGGCCTGTGGGACCTAAAAACCAAACTGATGTTCCAGACTTACCTAAATCCTAGTTCGGTTAATTTTGGAAAGATTTGGACGTGATTTGGAGTCCTCTTCTTGTACGGGATGTCCATCTACCTCCTATATACCTACACTACAAAAAAATACACTTCCGTGATGATATGTGTCTCTCACAGTAGGTCGCGTTTTTTGTCATGCATGTACATCTGAAAGGATCGAGAAGAGGTGTCTAGGGGGGGTGATTAGACACTAAGTACCAAAAGTTGCAGTTTTTAACTTCATTAAGTTTAAGTGGAATTTTGGCACAACGTTAACAATCACAATACATAACAAGCAAGCATGCAAAGAGTATATGAGCATCGAAAAGTAAAGCATGCAACTTGCAAGAATGTAAAGGGATGGGATTGGAGTGTGCAAATGCAATTTGGAGACATAGATGTTTTTGAGACGTGGTTCCGATAGGTGGTGCTATCGTACATCCACGTTGATGGAGACTTCAACCCACGAAGGGTAACGGTTGCACGAGTCCACGGAGGGTTCCACCCACGAAGGTTCCACAAAGAAGCAACCTAGTCTATCCCACCATGGCCGTCGCCCACGAAGGACTTGCCTCACTAGCGATAGATCTTCACGAAGTAGGCGATCTCCTTGCCCGTACAAAATCCTTGGTTCAACTCCACAATCTTGTCGGAGGCTCCCAAGTGACACCTAGCCAATCTAGGTGACACCACTCTCCAAGAAGTAACAAATGGTGTGTTGATGATGAACCCCTTGCTCTTGTGCTTCAAATGATAGTCTCCCCAACACTCAACTCTCTCTCACAGGATTTGGATTTGGTGGAAAGAAGATTTGAGTGGAAAGCAACTTGGGGAAGGCTAGAGATCAAGATTCATATGGTAGGAATGGAATATCTTGGCCTCAACACATGAGTAGGTGGTTCTCTCTCAGAAAATGTATGCTGGAAGTGTAGGTTCGTTCTGATGGCTCTCTCTACGAATGAATAGTGGGTAGAGGGGTATATATAGCCTCCACACAAAATCTAACCGTTACACACAACTTGCCAATCTCGGTGGGACTGAATTGAGAAACTCAGTCGGACCGATTCAGCAAATCTAGTGACCATTAGGATTTTTGGTGGGACCGACCTGCAACTCGGTAGGACCGATATGGTTAGGGTTAGGGCATAACGTAATCTCAGTGAGACCGATTACACAAACCCAGTGAGACCGATTTTGGTAATAAGCTAACCAGAGAGTTGGCCGGGCAAACTCGGTGGGACCGATTCGCTCATCTCGGTGAGATCGAAATGTTACGAAAAGGAGACAGAGAGTTCACATTGCAATCTTGGTAGGACCGATTATGCGAACTCGGTGAGACCGATTTTGGTAATATATATACAGAGATATTGCAATCCCATCTCGGTGAGACCGAGATCCCTATCGGTGAGACCGATTTGCTTAGGGTTTGTGGCAGTGGCTATGACATCTGAACTAGGCGGCGCCGAATAGAAAGAATCGGTGGGGCCAAGTTTGACTTTTGGTTTAGGTCATATGTGGATGTGAGAAGGTAGTTGAGGGCTTTGGAGCATATCACTAAGCTTTTTGAGCAAGAACCTCATTAAGCAACACCTCATCCCTCCTTGATAGTATTGGCTTTTCTTATAGACTCAATGTGATCTTGGATCACTAAAATAGAAAAAGTAGACTCTTGTTCTTGGAGCTTGAGCCAATCCTTTGTCCTTAGCATCTTGAAGGGGTTCCACATCCTCTAGCATGCCACTTCATTGTTGAAGTCATCTGAAACATACTAGGTAAAAGTGTTAGTCCAACAAGAGATATGTTGATATTAATTACCAAAATCACCCAGGGAGCACTTGTGCTTTCAATCTCCCCCTTTTTGGTAATTGATGACAACATACATCAAAGCTTTAAATAAAGATATAGAGAATAACAAGTAAAGCTTTGGAAAGACATGTAACATGCATAGGCTCCCCCTACATGTATGCAATCATGTGAATATGGAATATAGGAGCATGTGAATGCTTAAGCATGACAAAGTAAGCAATGTGTTACATGTCTCTTGGCTACATGCATCAGAGCAAATGATGTGAATACGGGAAATGTACCTTCATGCTCATGAGTCCTTCTTGCAAACAGTATGTACACCAACACGAATTTCTCATACACATGACTGTGATGCATATACTTACCTTGTGGTCTTGAGATGGCTTAGGATGGAATGAACCTGTGTAAACAAGGTTAGATAACACAGATACACCTACTGGCCAGAGCAAACAAAAGAAACCACAAGAGTACCAAGACTGGGATGACATGTAGAGTAAGTACTAAGTACCACATTGGATATAGACATGTCCCCAAAGGTAAAGATGTGCAAAGAATTTAAGGACTTCCTTCCCTTAGATGTCTTGCTCCCCCTGAATCTAGCATGGGATACTGGGAGAAGATAGGGAACAGAAAATCAGAGCTCAAAGAAAATAACCAGAGCTAATGCAAACAAGAAAATATGAACATGTCTTTCCCTTCTTGAAGACATGTCACTTCTCTCTCCTCTTGAACACCAAGCATCTGGGGTCCTTGATGATTACTCTTTCTCCCCTTGAGTATTATCTCCCCCAATAGATATGATTAAGCTTTGATGTGATCTCTCCCCCCCCTTTGGCATCAATTTCCAAGAAGGGTTCTTCTGGATTTTTGTTTCAAATGGGTTTGGTCCATGAGTCACAGAACAAAGCAGTAAGTTGAATGTGATGTTGGTAAAGGACAAGATTCATTGAGTGGAGCTGGATCAAAAAGAATGCAAAAACAAGTGGCAAGCTGTCTTTCATGTAGTCAAATTGGTGGCACCATGTTGTTTGTTTTGGTTGTACCGAAAGGATTTGGTTGGACCAAAGGCATCAGACCGGTGAGATCGAGTTCATCGCAGAGAAAGCACTTGTCCCCTCAGCTCACTAGACAAGTAAGATCTCACAAGGATTTGCAAGGAATTAACTGAAAGATTTGCAATGAATTTGATGCAGGGAATGCAGAACAGAAAAGAAAAGAAAAATAAATCTAGATGAAGTTTTTTTTGAAAGGTGAAACAAATATGCATGAGACAAATGCAAGAGCACAGAAAAGAACACAAGAGAACTTCACCTATGTTAGAGTATATTGACTTAGGAGTCAAGTAAGATCACTTGATCATAGGTCATAGTCATCGTTTAAGCTCAAAATGGGGTTACCATTTTTCATTTAGGAATCTTGATGTATTCACATCTTGTCGAGTTGCTTTGACTCATGACCTGGAGTAAAGCTTCTCTAAGATGGAATAATATACCTTGGGTGGTGGTGTGGATCGTGATCATGTAGTTGAACTTGTGTGGATTGCTGAAGGTTGATGTAGCTCATCAAGAGTTGGGAGCACCACTTGGTATTTGAGTTCATCTACCTACATGAGTTACCTTTTGCAAGGAAGAGAACTTGTGTATCCAAAGTGACAATCATGAAACTCAACATAGAATTTGCCAAAGGATATGTTTGAATGGTTTGGTGCTTCCTTGTCTTCAACCACCGTTGTGTAGAGACTTGGTGATGTAGAGATTGCTCAAGATGTGAATGAGTTGCAATCTCATAGACTTAGATTCATCCAAGTACCTACAAGAGTTAGATAACATGCAAGGTGCAAATGTATCCAAGACATAAGATAGTCATTATAAGAGAAATATCAAGGATTAGTCATAGGCTCATGCCTTGCATGTTTTCAATGGACTTCCTACTCCAAGTTTCAAGCATCAATGATGTTCAATTCACCTCTTAACCTATAAAACACTTTATCATCAAGTGGTTTAGTGAATATATCCTCTAATTGCTTTTCGATGCGAACATGCTTAAGATTAATGTCCCCTTTGGCAACATGATCTTGAATGAAATCATGACGAACTTCAATATGCTTAGTTAGAGAATGTTGCACGGGATTGTGAGCAATCTTGATAGCACTTTCATTGTCACAAAGTAGTGGAACATGTTTAACATATATCCCATAAAATTTAAGAGCTTGGGTCATCCAAAGTAATTGAGCACAACATGAACCAGCGGCAATGTATTCCGCTTC
Organism: Triticum aestivum; assembly: GCF_018294505.1. Taxonomy (NCBI): domain Eukaryota; kingdom Viridiplantae; phylum Streptophyta; class Magnoliopsida; order Poales; family Poaceae; genus Triticum; species Triticum aestivum. Next base: position 207,583,885 of record NC_057807.1, on the reverse strand, counting down.
GGCGGTGGATAAGGATACCGAGTTTTGTTTCTAGGAGGACCAAGACACAAGAGATCTACCAAGAAATTGACAAGTACCCGAAGTGGACTTTCTATCAACCTTGTCACCGGCATAATCCGAGTCAGAGTAGCCAACAAGATCGAAAGAGGCCCTCTTTGGATACAAAATGCCAAAGTTTGGTGTATGGATTAAGTATCTTACTATCCTTTTCACGGCCTTAAGATGACATTCTTTATGAGCAGCTTGATATCGTGCACACATGCACACACTTAGCATAATATCGGGATGTGAAGCACATAGATATAACAATGAACCAATCATAGATCGATAAACCTTTTGATCGACCGGTTCACCATCTTTGGTCAAATCAAGATGTCCACTAGTAGGCATGGGTGTAGTCATACCTTTGCATTCTTGCATATTGAACTTCTTGAATAAGTCCTTGGTGTACTTCGTTTGAGAGACAAAGGTCCCTTCCTTAGTTTGCTTGATTTGCAAACCAAGAAAGAATTTGAGTTCACTCATCATAGACATCTCAAACTTCTCCGACATTAGCTTTCCAAACTTTTCACTAAAATGAGGGTTAGTTGATCCAAATATAATATCATCAACATAAATTTGGCATACAAATAGTTCTCCATTGACCCTCTTAGTAAAAAGAGTAGAATCTATTTTTCCAATTTCAAAGCCTTTTTCAATAAGGAACTTGGTCAAGCATTTATACCATGCTCTAGGAGCTTGTTTAAGACCATAAAGAGCTTTGTGAAGTTTGTAAACATGATTAGGTTTCTTAGAATTAACAAAGACGGGAGGTTGCTTAACATAAACTTCCTCCTCTATTTCACCATTTAGAAAAGCACTTTTAATGTCCATTTCGTATAATGTGATATCATGGTGATTAGCATAGGCAAGTAAGATGCGAATGGACTCAAGTCTAGCAACGGGAGCATAATTCTCACCATAGTCCATACCTTAGACTTGTGTGTAGCCTTGGGCGACGAGACGTGCTTTGTTGAGAACTACTTGTCCATCTTCATCTTGCTTGTTGTGAAACACCCATTTGGTACTGATGATGTTGTGGTTGTTGTTGGGCTTCTCGACCAATGTCCAAACTTGATTTCTCTCAAAGTTGTGTAGCTCTTCATGCATGGCATTTATCCAATCCGGATCATCCAAAGCTTCTTCAACCTTCATAGGTTCAATGCTAGAGATGAATGAATAGTGTTCACAAAAGTTAGCTAAACGAGTTTTAGAGCGAGTGATTCTCCTGGTTTGGATATAATTGTAGATTTGCTCGACGGTATGGTCTTTAGCAATTCTTGCTCGAACTCGTGAAAGCTTTTGCTTCGGTCTTGGTTGAACATATTCTTCATCTTGTTCTTCTTCTTGGCCTTCTTCATTGTTGGCATTGTCGTTCTCTTGTCGTGGTGGAGAAGGAGGTTGTTGACGTTCATCTTGGTGCACTTCCTCGTTTTCTTCATCTTGGTGTGTCCCACTTGTGGATGCTTCCGTATCAACTCTTGGTTCACCCTGTCGTGAGGTAGAAGCTTCCACTTGGACGGACGATGTACTCTCCTTCACCTCCGTTGGACGAATCTTGCCAATAGACAAGTCTTGGATTGCTTCCGAGGGGTCTTTGTCTCCTACATCAATTGGCAATTGCTCTACTTGCGAGCCGTTAGATTCATCAAACTTCACATCTACCATTTCTTCAACCTTTCGGGTGAAATTGTTGTAGACATGGTATGTGTGAGAGTTTGAGCCATAACCAAGTAGGAAACCTTCATGAGACTTAGGAGCAAATTTAGAACGACGATGCTTATCAAGAATGTAGCACTTTGATCCGAATACTCGAAAGTATCCAACTTGGGGTTTGTTACCTGTGAGGAGCTCGTATGCCGTCTTTCCGAGTAGCTTGTGAAGATACAAGCGATTTGTTGCGTGACAAGCTGTCTCAACCATTTCCGCCCAAAAGTGCTTCGGCGTCTTGTAAGCATCATTCTCGCCATTTCGATGAGTGTCCGGTTCTTCCTCTCAACAATTCCATTTTGTTGAGGTGTGTACGTAGCCGAGAACTCATGTGAAATACCTTCTTCGTCAAGAAAGGTATCCACATTTGCATTCTTGAACTCTATTCCGTTGTCGCTTCGAACCTTCTTGATCTTCACTTCAAATTGATTTTGGGCCTTCCTATCGAAGTTTTTGAAGATCTTTTGGACCTGCGATTTATGATCGAGAAAGAACACCCACATAAATCTTGAAAAATCATCAACTATAACTAGACCAAAAGAATTTCCACCGAGACTTTTGTTGGCGTTGGAACCAAAATGATCCATGCGAAGTAGCTCGAGTGGCCTCCTTGTGGTCATGATGTTCTTCACGGGATGCCTCCCTCCAACCTGTTTACCTGCTTGACAAGCGCTGCAAAGTCTATCCTTATCAAATATGACATTGTTAACACCAAGGATATGATTTCATTTAATAAGCTTGTCAAGGTTTCGCATGCCAACATGACCTAATTGTCTATGCCATAACCAACCTTTAGAGGATTTAGTGATGAAGCAAGTTCTAGGTTGAGCCTTTTTACTAAAATCAACAATGTATAGATCACCTCTACGTACACCGGTAAAGACCATTTTATGTTTATCTCTATGAAACACTTGGCAATCTACTTCAGTAAATAGGACATTGAAACTGAAATCAGCAAGTCTAGATATTAAAAGTAAGTTGTAGCCAAGAGATTCAACGAGCATGACATTTTGTATGGAGCTATCATGTGATATGGCCACCTTACCAAGGCCAACCACCTTACCCTTTGAGTTGTCCCCAAAAGTGACATACTTTCGAGGACCATCATTTTCACCAAGCTCACGAAACATATCTTTATCTCTGGTCATGTGATCGGTACATCCACTATCAAGAACCCATTCCTTTCCTCCTTCCATATATCCCCGAAGATTTCCCATAAGACCAAAGTGTCTCATTGCATCATCAAGATCAAAGTCACTATCATCATCCTCATCATAGTATCCATGTTCAACATCGTCTTGTGATGGATCAAATCCTAGAGAGGGTGGTTCGTTAGAGTGAGTTTGACAATGTTCTTCTTTATGAATTTTTATAGCTTCGGAAATAATATCACTAATAATGCCAACATCTCCTTTGGTACGCATAAGGTTTGTAAGCTCAAATAGACAATCACTAAACATAGGATCATTGGAGTTCATCTTACTCAAGGAAATAGAATTATGGAGAATTTCATCTAGATTTTTCAAGGAATAATTTAGAAAAAGTTCCTCAATAAATTTCCATATGGTGTAGGCACACTTAAAAGTAGGCAAACATCCAATCAAGTTTCTAGGCAAGCCTCTAATGATAAGTTCAACAGTTCTAGGATTGCGAATCATGTCAATTGACTCATCAAGGGTAGGATGCATAGGATCAACATGAGGTGCACAAGGGCTAGCAATGTACTTGTTCAAATGATATTCATTGAAAATCACAAGCATCTCATTTTTCCACTCATGAAAATACACTCCATCAAGTATAGGTACTCTATGTTTAAGACTCATCCATCTTCCTCCAATGGTGTTTAAACAAAAGCAATGGAGACCAAAGCTCTGATACCAATTGAAAGGATCGAGAAGAGGTGTCTAGAGGGGGGTGATTAGACACTAAGTACCAAAAGTTGCAGTTTTTAACTTCTTTAAGTTTAAGTGGAGTTTTGGCACAAGTTTAACAATCACAATACATAACAAGCCAGCATGCAAAGTGTATATGAGCAGCGGAAAGTAAAGCATGCAACTTGCAAAAATGTAAAGGGATGGGATTGGAGCGTGCAAATGCAATTTTGAGACACGGATTTTTTTGAGACGTGGTTCCGATAGGTGGTGCTATCGTACATCCACGTTGATGGAGACTTCAACGCACGAAGTGTAACGGTTGCGCGATTCCACGGAGGGCTCCACCCACGAAGGGTCCACGAAGAAGCAACCTTGTCTATCCCACCATGGTCGTTGCCCACAAAGGACTTGCCCCACTAGCGGTAGATCTTCACAAAGTAGGCGATCTCCTTGCCCATACAAACTCCTTGGTTCTACTCCACAATCTTGTCGGAGGCTCCCAAGTGACACCTAGCCAATCTAGCAGACACCACTCTCCAAGAAGTAACAAATGGTGTGTTGATGATGAACTACTTGCTCTTGTGCTTCAAATGATAGTCTCCCCAACACTCAACTCTCTCTCACAGGATTTGGATTTGGTGGAAAGAATATTTGAGTGGAAAGCAACCTGGGGAAGGCTAGAGATCAAGATTCATATGGTAGGAATGGAATATCTTGGCCTCAACACATGAGTAGGTGGTTCTCTCTCAAAAAATGTATGCTGGAAGTGTAGGCTCGTTCTGATGGCTCTATCCACGAATGAAGAGTGGGTGGAGGGGTATATATAGCCTCCACACAAAATCTAACCGTTACACACAACTTGCCAATCTCGGTGGGACCGAATTGAGAAACTCGGTCGGACCGATTCAGCAAATCTAGTGACTGTTAGGATTTTTGGTGGGACCGACATGCAACTCAGTAGGACCGATATGGTTAGGGTTAGGGCATAACGTAATCTTGGTGAGACCGATTACACAAACTCGGTGAGACCGATTTTGGTAATGAGCTAACCAGAGAGTTGGTCAGGCAAACTCGGTGGGACCGATTCGCTCATCTCGGTGAGACCGAAATGTTACAAAAAGGAGACAGAGAGTTTACATTGCAATCTCGGTAGGACCGATTACGCAAACTCGGTGAGACCGATTTTTGTAATAGATATAAACAGAGAGATTGCAATCCCATCTCAGTGAGACCAAGATCCCTATCGGTGAGACTGATTTGCTTAGGATTTGTGGTAGTGGCTATTACATCTGAACTCGGTGGCGCCGGATAGAAAGAACCGGTGGGGCCTAGTTTGACTTTTGGTTTAGGTCATATGTGGATGTGAGAAGGTAGTTGAGGGCTTTGTAGCATATCACTAAGCATTTTGAGCAAGAACCTCATTAAGGAACACCTCATCCCTCCTTGATAGTATTGGCTTTTCCTATAGACTCAATGTGAGCTTGGATCACTAGAATAGAAAAGTAGAGTCTTGTTCTTCGAACTTGAGCCAATCCTTTGTCCTTAGCATTTTGAAGGGGTTCCACATCCTCTAGTCCATGCCACTTCATTGTTGAACTCATCTAAAACATATTAGGTAAAAGTGTTAGTCCAACAAGAGATATGTTGACATTAATTACCAAAATCACCCAGGGAGCACTTGTGCTTTCCACATCCATGACGATTTTATGACAGAATCAAGATAGTCATACCTGTGCTGTCATAGAAGTGTTCCATGACATTACCAAAATTATCATCATGGAAGTGTGCACTTCCATGAACATAAACAGCGCGTCACATTAGTGCTTTCGTCAAGGGTGACCGACATGTGGCATCCACCGTAGCGGAACACCGTTAAGCTATCTGGTCAGGTTTTGGATCCGATAACCCATTAACAGCCCCGACCAATGGGGATTTTCCACGTGTAAAATCATCATTGGCTGGAGGAACCACGTGTCGGCTCATCGTTGGGACAGATGTCATCCACTCATTGGACAGAAGGCGCCTATGATACGTCGACACGTGGTACGGCCCAACAGAGGCCCATTCCTGTGAAAAGGTCGGCCCGTTTGGCTTGGTCAGAAGGTGGTGGGCCGGCCCATCGAAAGCCTGTTAATGCACTGTTCGCATATAGCCCATTTACAGCCCGCTAACCCAAGGCCCATTGCGCCCTATCTGAATTAGGCCCAGTAGCGTCATCTGGGCCATCCAATATGATTCCAGCCCGTTTTCACTTCTGGCCCATGTATGGCCCATGACGTCTTTCGGCCCATATGAGGCCATTTGTAACTCTTGGCCTATTAACGGCCCGTGGTGAAACAGGCCCGTAATGAATAGTGTATCACTTTACACCTATTAACGACCCATGGTGAAACTGGCCCGTAATGAATAGTGTATCACTTTATACCCATTAATGGCCCGTTATTCCGTTGGGCCATTTCCAGCCCATGTTATCTTTCGGCCTTCTCAGAGCCCAGTAATTCTTGGGCTCACTTCCAGCATTCGTTTACTTACGGCTCGTTACTGTCATTTTCTGCTCGTGGGCCAAATTCAGCCCGTGGTTACAGTCGGCCCGTTTGTGGTCCATTAATTCGTTGGGCCTTCTCATAGCGTCATCAAATACGGCCTATTAACGATGGCCCGTTATGGTCGGCCCATGAACGGATGATTCCAACTCTAGCCCATTTACGGCCATAATGCGGTCTGTTATTGGCCCATGTTTGGCCAATCGATCATATGGCCCGTATAAGGCCCATTGATGATACGTCCCATAGAAGGCCCATTGTTTCTATGGCCCATAGAAGGCCCATTGTTTCTACGGCCCGTAGAAGGCCCATTGTTTCTACGGCCCATAGAAGGCCCACTGTTTCTACAGCCCGTATGAGGCCCAGTGTCGCTACAGTAAATATTAGCCCATGTGTCGGTGTCAAAACCGGGGATCTCGGGTAGGGGGTCCCGAACTGTGCGTCTAGGTGGATGGTAACAGGAGACGAGGGACATGATGTTTTACCCAGGTTCGGGCCCTCTTGATGGAGGTAAAACCCTACGTCCTGCTTGATTAATATTGATGATATGGGTAGTACAAGAGTGGATCTACCACGAGATCAAGGAGGCTAAACCCTAAAGCTAGCCTATGGTATGATTGTTGTAATGTATGTTGTGTCCTACGGACTAAAGCCCTCCAGTTTATATAGACACCGGAGAAGGCTAGGGTTACACAGAGTCGGTTACATTGGTAGGAGATCGACATATCCGTATCGCCAAGCTTGCCTTCCACCCCAAGGAAAGTCCCATCCGGACACGGGACGGAGTCTTCAATCTTGTATCTTCGTAGTCTTGGAGTCCGGCGAACGATGATAGTCCGGCTGTCCGGACACCCCCTAGTCCAGGACTCCCTCAGTAGCCCCTGAACCTGGCTTCAATGACGATGAGTCCGGCGCGCATAATGTTCGGCATTGCAAGGCGGGTTCCTCCCTTGAATAATCCAGAGAAGATTGTGAACACCCGGATAGTGTCCGGCTCTGCAAAATAAATTCCACATTCCACCGTAGAGAGAATAAAATGTACACATGCTCAATCTGCTGACGTATTTTGCGGCACGTGGTCACGCCACTACCAAGCCTTTACTTGAATCGGTTTTTATTATACCACCTCATCACGTTTAGCGAAGCGGTTTCCTTGGCACGTCTTGTTGAAGCAGAGATCGTGTTCCCCTTATTCCGGGATTCTCATCAATACGGACGTGGGTAACCCAACCGCGCCATTGATGGTGGCGCTTGGGAGATAAACGAGTTTTACCAGGCTGGTGGGGGACGCATAGTCTTCGTCCGCCCCTATATAAGGGATAAGGATTTACCCTCTCACCCACGCCTTCTTCCTCCTTTGCTTATCCATTTCCGCGCACTCGAGCTCCAGCGCCCAAGTTCGCGCATCTCGCCTCGACCTTCTCCGACCATGTCCGAAGCGGGAGGCAAATGGTTGGCCTCCACCGTTAAGGAGGAGCACATCATCAAGCTGCGCGGCGCCGGATACCTTTCCGACGATGTCGCGCATCGGCTACCCGACGAGGGGCAGCTCATCCCCACCCCCGGGCCCCATGAGAGGGTCGTTTTTCTCCCCCACTTCCTCCGCGGACTGGGCTTTCCACTTCACCCCTTTGTCCGGGGGCTCATGTTCTACTACGGCCTGGATTTCCACGATCTGGCGCCGAACTTCATCCTCAACATCTTGGCGTTTATCGTCATGTGTGAGGCCTTCCTCTCCATCCAGCCCCACTTCGGCCTGTAGCTCAAGACCTTCCATGTCAAGCCGAAGGTAGTGAAGGGCACACAAGAGGAGTGCGGAGGTGCCATGTTGGGCAAGATGCCCAACGTCCTTTGGTTCGAAGGGGCCTTCGTGGACTCTGTCAAGGGGTGGCAATCAGGGTGGTTCTATATCACCGAGCCGCGCAACGCTACATGGGCGGCGGCCCCCGAGTTTAGATCTGGTATCCCCACGCAGCTCACCTCCTGGAAAGAGAAAGGCTTTCGGTGGGGTAATTCGAAGGAGGTGACGGGACTCCAAGCCTGCATCCGGAAGTTGGTGGATAAGAAGCTCAGGCTGGTTGATGTAGTCCAAGTCATGCTCGTTCGCCGGATTCTCCCATGCCAAGAGCGGGCATTCAATTTGTGGGAGCTTGATCCGGAACAGCACCAGGAGCTGAGCGAGCTCTTCGATACGACATACGAAGGCGCCTGGAGGGTGCTGTTTAAGGGCGCCGAAGCCCCCGCATCCGTGACAGAAGATCGCGGATTCCACTCGCAGCATCCGGCTAACGAGGTAAGTGATTCTACCCCTTTACGGGACACTTGTGGTAAATAGATTGATTCTAAGAGGGTTTCAATCTCCCTTTTCCTTTGACAGGAATGGATGAAGAAGGCCGAGCAGCTCATCTGCCCGGCTCCCATGCCAGAAAACCCAGTGGATGCCCGTCTAGCGGGGTTGCTGGTTCCAGCACCGCACGTGGTGCCGGAGAAGAAGGCCAAGAAGGTGGCCACGGGTACTCGGAAGAATACCCGTTTTCAGGTGTCCGACGACGAGGCGGATTCCTCCCCCGAAGATGAGGAGGAGGAAGACTCTCTCCCAGAGGAGGGAGAGAGAAAGAGGAAGGCCTCCCCTACAGGGGGGGCCGAAGGGTCCAAGAGGGGAAGAACTATTCCCCCGGACAGCTCCGTCAACACCAACGTTGGCGAAGAAGAATGGCCCTCAAGGGCCAAGCCTCAGGTGAGATCGTGAGTATCCAGATCCCTGTATAACCTGAAATTTCTTTCGTGCCACATAGTGTCTTTCTAATGCCGCATACGGCCTATAGTCCGGCCGACGATGATCTCCCTGCTTCATCGAGCGGGTCGTTGGCGGCGTCGGATGTGGAGTCCATCCCGACTGCCTCCACCCCTCGCGCCGACGAGGATGCCGAGGTGGGATCCCGGAAAGGGACCCATCAGGAGGAGGCCCCGGAGGCGCCGCAAGGCAGCCTCCCGGACTATGCGCCGGACTCTACGCCGGAACCTGCAGTGGTTCCAAAGTCCGGCCGGCGGCCCCTTCGCAAGAAGGACAAGACCGTGTCACCAGCGGCCCCCGTCCAACCGGAGGTGCCGGATAACTTGTTGGAAGCGCTCAAAGGCGCTTCCATCGAGGTAGAACACCGCACTATTATGAGTGCGGTGATTCAGAAGGTTCAGCTTGCCAAGAGCGGGCTGATTGAAGCCTGCAGCAGCCTTCTAACAGGCTTTGAGTTAAGAAGTTAAAATTATGTAATGTAATACCGCATAGACAGTAGCCCCTGATGCTCAGTTCGGCGTTCGGAAAGAAAAGCCAGACTGGGGATCTTAAAAGATATACGCAGGGTTGCTTGAAATATGTCAATATGGGTTTGCAGGCTGCGCTGCTAACCTCTGCCGCACTAACTGCGGAGGTCGGTGCCTTAAAACAGGATCTCGAGCGGTCTGAGCGGGAGCTCGGCCATGCCAAGAAGCAGCTCGAGGACAAAGAAGGTCAGTAACACCACTTTGAAGATTTACCTTACAGAAAAGGATTTAGGTTGCGAATAAAAATAACAAGGATAACGTTGGTACTGCAGGGGCCACTGACGAGGTGGCAGCCCTGAAGGAGGCTGTGTCCGCGGCCGAACGCACTACGGCTGCGGAACGGGTCGAGCGAGAGAAGCAAGAGGCGCGGGTGGCGGAAGTGCGGCAAGAGCTCCAGGCTCTCATGGAAAAGCATGAGAGTTTGGAGCGCGACTCCAAGACTCGAGAGTCCGAGCTCGCCTCGGCTCTTGAAAGTGCCAAGTCCGCCAAGGCCGAGGCCCGTAAGGCCCTTCAGGAGGTTGAAGATGTGAAGAAGATAACGGCGGGTAAGGCATTTTTCATGCAAAGCAAGCATGTTAATGTAAACTACCTGACACTTACCCGGATTCGGAGCTCTCCAGGGGCGTTTGCAGATCTGCCACGTAGTGTGTCCGATGCCGCCGCATTCTACCGTGGCGAGGAGGGGAGCTCAACGGAGAAGGTCTTCTGGTCTCAGTATGCTGAGGCCGGCCATCCGGTACCCCCAAGCGACCAGCTGAAGCAGCTTGTCGAACTCCACAAGGTAGCTGAGGAGGCCATGAAGGGCCTTGTAGTCCGGCTGTGGCCTGGACAGGCCATGCCTGGGAGCTACTTCGGCCTCGTGCGGCGGCTGGTGGATGCGTGCCCCTGGGTGGAGGTCATCAAGCGCTCCGCCTGTATTGAAGGTGCTCGTCGGGCCCTTGCCCGCACAAAGGTGCACTGGGGCAGGCTGGATGCTGAGAAGCTTCTTACTCATCCGCCGCCACCGGGCAAGGAGTATCGTACGCCCGAAATGTATTATAAAATTGTCCTGAAGGGAGCCCGCGATATTGCGGATGAATGCCCTAGAGATGTAATTTTTGAGTAAACTCTCTATGTATTATCCTGTGCGCTGAAAACTATGTTCATGTGCGCTTTAAGCAACGCTTGTTTAATTTAAAATATTACCTTCTGTGCGGCCGTTTATGAAATCTGAGAGATGGCAAGTCGTTGGCTTCAGCCCCCAAGCCGCAAGTGCTGGGGTGTTCGGGATAACTTGAGCACTCTTGTTCCCATTTTTGGGTCCATCTAGGGAGGCGCTCAACGCAACGAACAAGGGAACCGGACTTATAATGCTTGAACACTCTCACTTAGCCATAGAATTCTATAATTTTAAATTTCGGCGAAGCCCCTAGTATTCGGAAGACCGAATTTGGGGCTCTATCCACGCCTTCGTCGGACATTATCCGGAACTTCGCTCGAAGCGGCGTGAGTCTTTAAGGACCCGAAAAGACCTCTCGAACAGCGACCAGTCTCTCGCCTTATCATGCTGGTCAGTTTTAGCTTTCTCCACTGAGGCGCTCGCCTGGCTCAACCGGGGCGCAATCGCAGTGGTTCTCCCAGTGCCACCTTAGCCGACGGAATGGAACGTAAGGCACCAAAACGTGGGAGCCGGGCAAACCCAACTATTGACCCAAGACATGATTCGGAGCCGATTCATATAATGCTATAAGTTCGGGGTGCCGCACTTGTGAAAGTGTTCGGACTTATCACACCATAACGTGGGGAACATAAGCCCCTGGTGTATTCGGCCGTACCAAAATATACGGGTGCAAGATGTGATGGAATGAACATGTATATGTAATAACAGGCAAAAAGGTGCTGCGTCATTTATTAAAGGAAGTCTGTTATGAGTGCGGACTGATACAAATAGTGCGGTAAGCAAGGGTTTTGGACTAATTCAACATGTCCCCCTCCAGGGATGGGCTGCGGACTTGGTGTATATAATCAAATTTAATGCTCGTAATTGAGACCACCTGAGTGTTAGTCGCCGCATTCTTTCTTCCCCGGCTGTTGCATCATGAGTACGGTGGGTTCACCGCTGGACAGGGCCTCTGGCTAACGGAGTCCTGTGTATACAAAGAAGGAAAAATAATAATAAAAAAAAGAGTGGCGCACTTGCGAGCCCCTGGTGAGGTCAAGCCGCACTCTGGGTCTCTTGCGATCGTGCCCCTTCCCCTACGCCCATGGTATATCCAAAGCGTAATGGCGTACGCGGAGGGTTGTCCTTGCGATCATGCGAGGGCGGGGGTTAGGGCCGCATTGCTACGCGTGCTCGGATCGTGCCAGGTGGTCTTGGATGGTGTTGCTTCGGGCGCGTGATGACTCCACGAGGGCCTGGCATCTTGAGCTTGAGGTATGCATAATGCGGCACCGCGTTGAACTTTGCAAATGCGGTTCGTCCGAGCAGAGCGTGATAGCCGCTGCGAAATGGGACTATGTCAAAGATTAACTCCTCGCTCCGGAAATTATCCGGGGGTCCGAAGACCACTTCCAGTGTGACTGAGCCTGTACAGTTGGCCTCCACACCTGGTATGACGCCTTTAAAGGTTATCTTTGTAGGTTTAATCCTTGAGGGGTCTATGCCCATCTTGCGCACTATATCCTGATAAAGCAGGTTCAGGCTACTGCCGCCGTCCATCAGGACTCTCGTGAGGTGAAATCCATCGACGACTGGGTCTAAAACCAATGCGGCGAATCCGCCATGGCGGATGCTGGTCGGATGGTCTCTTCGATCGAAAGTGATCGGACCAGAGGACCATGGATTGAACTTCGGGGCGACTGGCTCCATCGCGTATACGTCCCTTAGTGCACGCTTCCGCTCCCTCTTGGGTATATGGGTTGCGTAAATCATGTTCACCGTCCGGACTTGTGGGGGGAAACCCTTCTGTCCTCTATGGTTCGGCGGTCGGGTCTCATCCTCGTCGTTGTTGTTTAGCCCCTTGTCGTTGTTTTCGGAAATGAACTTGCCTGCCTGCTTGAACACCCAGCAATCTCTCTTGGTGTGATTAGCTGGCTTTTCAGGGGTGTCGTGTATCTGGCATAAGCGGTCGAGTATTCGGTCCAAATTGGACGGACCCGGAGTGGTTCTTTTGAATGGCTTCTTCCACTGACTGGGTTTAGAGCCTCGGAATCCGGCGTTGACTGTCGTATCCTCCTTATCATCGCCGTTAATGCGGCGTTTATTTTTGCTTCGACGCGACCTGCCATTGTGGTCCTTAGTATCCGGACTGCCAGAATTTTTACTGAGGATGTTGCTGCGAGCTAGCCAGCTAGCCAGCTATCCTCTCCCGCGCAGAAGCGGGTCATTAATGATGTGAGGGCTGCCATAGATTTCGGCTTTACCTGTCCCAGGTGCCGGGCTAGCCACTCGTTGCGGATGTTATGTTTGAAGGCTGCGAGGGCCTCTGCATCCGGACAGTCGACGATTTGGTTTTTCTTTGTCAAGAACCGTGTCCAGAATTGTCTGGCCGATTCGTCTGGCTGCTGAATTATGTGGCTTAGGTCATTGACGTCTGGTGGCCACACATACGTGCCCTGGAAGTTGTCGAGGAATGCGGCTTCCAGGTCTTCCCAACACCCAATTGACTCTGCGGGCAAGCTGTTAAGCCAATGCCGAGCTGGTCCTTTAAGCTTGAGTGCGAGATACTTGATGGCATGGAGATCGTCACCGCGGGCCATATGGATGTGAAGGAGATAATCTTCGATCCAAACTGCGGGGTCTGTTGTGCCATCGTAGGATTCGATGTTTACGGGTTTAAACCCTTCAGGGATTTGATGATCCATTACTTCGTCGGTGAAGCATAGCGGGTGTGCGGCGCCTCTATATTGAGCAATATCACGACGTAGCTCGAGAGAGCGTTGTCTGCTGTGTTCGGCCCGGCCGGAGTTATTGCATCTGGCGCGACGGTATTCATCGTGGGTCGTGGGGCGCCCCCGTGATCCGTAGATGGATCTGGATTGCCTTGCTTTGTCCTCCAATATATCTCGCAAGTCCGGCGCGTTCCCTCTTGGCTTTGCACTTTTGGAGCGATGCCAGGGTACGGTCTTGGTGGAGGGCCTGGATGCCTCTCTGTCGCGACCACGGGGTGGTCGGTCTGCCGTATCGTGCGCTGGTGATGAAGGTATGTATGCTTCCTCCTCTAATCGGGGGAGCAACTTGCGTCTTGGGTAGCTTTTGGAGGGTCGTTCGAGTGTATACTCTTCGGCCGCGAGGACCTCGGTCCATCGATCGGCCAGCAGGTCCTGATTAGCTTGAAGCTGCTGCTGCTTTTTCTTTAGGCTATTTGCCGTGGCGATAAGCCTGCGTTTGAAACGCTCTTGTTCGACGGGATCCTCGGGCACGACGAATTCGTCGTCGTTGAGGCTTGCCTCGTCTTCGGAGGGAGGTATATAGTTATATTCCTCGACCTCTTCATCTGCCGCCCTCTCGTGAGGGCTTGCTTCTGCATCCTCCTACACTGAGTCCTGCTGGAGGGGATTGTCTTCGGCACTCTCTGGGGTATTATTATCTCCTGTGCCGGAATCTCCATTCTTGCTGTGGCGGGATTTAGAGCGGCGCCGCTGACGCCGGTGCTTGGGCTGTTTCTTTAAGGAATCTGCCTCCGCTGCTTCTTCGCCGTCCCCATCTTTTGGGGTGTCCACCATGTATATGTCGTATGACGAGGTGGTCTTCCAGTGCCCCGTAGGCGCTGGTTCCTGTTCGTCTCCGGCGTCGTCGTCCATAGCGTCGATGTCTTCGGAGTCGTAGTCTAGCATGTCGGTTAGATCGTCGATAGTGGCTACAAAGTGGGTGGTGGGTGGGCTCTGAATTTCTTCGTCGTCCGTATCCCAACCATCCTGGCCATAATCCGGCCAGGACTCTCCGGATAGCGAGAGATGTCTTAGAGAATTTAGGATGTCGCCAAAGGGCGAGTGTTGGAAGATGTCCGTGGTGGCGAATTCCATAACCGGCGCCCAATCAGATTCGATTGGCAGGGGTGCGGGAGGTCCGGAGTCCGGCAAGGAGTCCGACACCTCGGAGTCACGAGCTTCGCGAGAGACAAGGTTAGTGTTCGGCTCCATCGCCGTGGAAGTTGAAGCCCCCGAGGCAGTGTCCAACCACCGGTCCTCGATCTGGGCGATCGGCTCCGATCTAAGGGCTGGAGCGGATTCTTGTGCGGCCACCAAGGCACTGTTCGGCGGCAGAGCTAGATCATGCCCATCGTAACAGTGCGGCACGCTTGGCTGTGGCTCGAGCCCGTCGAAGATCAAGTCCACGCGGATATCGGCCGTGAAGTCTAGGCTTCCAAATCTGACCTGACGGCCAGGGGCGTAGCTTTCTATCTGCTCCAGATGGCCAAGTGAATTAGCCCGCAGTGCGAAGTCGCCAAATACGAAGATCTGTCCGGGGAGAGAAGTCTCACCCTGGACAGCGTTGTTGATTGAAGAAGCCATCAAGCCTATCGATGACGACACAGAGGAACTCTCAATGAAAGCACCAATGTCGGTGTCAAAACCGGCGGATCTCGGGTAGGGGGTCCCGAACTGTGCGTCTAGGCGGATGGTAACAGGAGACAATGGACACGATGTTTTACCCAGGTTCGGTCCCTCTTGATGGAGGTAAAACCCTACGTCCTGCTTGATTAATATTGATGATATGGGTAGTACAAGAGTGGATCTACCACGAGATCAAGGAGGCTAAACCCTAAATCTAGCCTATGGTATGATTGTTGTAATGTATGTTGTGTCCTACGGACTAAAGCCCTCCGGTTTATATAGACACCGAAGAAGGCTAGGGTTACACAGAGTCGGTTACATTGGTAGGAGATCTACATATCCGTATCGCCAAGCTTGCCTTCCACGCCAAGGAAAGTCCCATCCGGACACGGGACGGAGTCTTCAATCTTGTATCTTCGTAGTCTTGGAGTCCGGCGGACGATGATAGTCCGGCTATCCGGACACCCCCTAGTCCAGGACTCCCTCACCATGGTTATTGTGGCCTAGTTTTAAAAAATAGGTTATTGCAGCCACTAGCAAATCGCGGAAAAAGAACTGCATTGACTACAAGCAAATAAATAAACAAGACAACAAGGAAATAAATAAGCAAGCAACTTATGTTAGGCTATCACGGCTATTACACATATTACATCCACTGGGCATCAAAGTTCGCCACCAGTGCAAATATAGGGAACAAAGCAGCATATAAACACCGCAGCAAAACAAGTCCAGAACTGAAACCACATCAGAAGAGTTCAAGAAACAATATCCTGGGTACCCATAATGCTGGCAAGATGCTTAGCAAGATTATTAACTTTCTCCTGTTTGGCGCTTGCTGTTGCACAAGAAAGTACACATCTGAATTCTGCAGGGACTTCCTTAGTCCTTCGGCTTCTTGCCGCAGCACAGCTGACTGATGCCTTTCAGCTTGTAGCTGAGACTGAAGAAGCCGAAGTGATTCAGGCAGCAAGTTCGAAGAGCTTGTGCCAGCGGTACTGGCCAGTAACTCGAACACTACATCAACGCAGGACTGTGGGGTTTTCTCACTGTCTACAAGATCATTTTTATCACCTTTCTTAGAGACCAATAGGGTTGTCTCACTATCTTGAACCTTATCTGCATTACTTTCTCTACCATTGCATAGTGGGGTGCTCTTCTCCAATATTTTGTTTGCATACTACAAGAGAAACAAGCAGACACATCACATGTTTAGCTTGTAGTATACGAAACTCATTTTGGTAAACCGGTTCAGTAGTAAGGTGGACAGGATAACTGCGTGAAACAAACATATATCTATGTACTATGGTCACTGTATTATCCATATCAGTCTAGTTTATGTTCCCTAATCAAGATAGAGACACAGTTCAACTCATATATTTTTAAGACACAACAACATAGACAGAATATAAGTGTGAGAAACTACACAACATTGGCAGCACTTGTAATGTGCATCACATGAGAACATAACTGTTTATACAACTTAAATTGAAATCAACATAGAGCAAGAAGTTAGAAAAGCAATCCAGTTAGAAATAGGTTTAAGACACACCTGTTGCACCATTGGAGTTTCAATTGGATCCTTCAATTTTGGAAGTAGTTGGTATGAGTAAATACAGTGATGCAACAGCAAAGGAGTATGGATCATAGCTACGGAATCTGACCTGAGAACAATTGCTCTTCTGCTTTAAACGTGGAGTTTGGGTTAGTTGTGGTGGTCTTCGTGCTTTGGGCACTGCAGTAGCTTTACAAACTGCTCGTGTGGGGGTACTCTGTGGTGGATATGGTGCTTTGTCAACTAGAAGTGGGTTACTATCCGCTGGGGTTGCGGTTAGATGGGTTGTAGCTGGTTCTCTACCCAACAGTGTAAGTGTGCAATCTGGAAGAGTCTAAATTATATGTGGTGGGGCTAGTTTGTGGGCCAGTACAACCATGGTTCTATCTGCATCGACGGGTAGCACTGTCTTTTGTGAAAAATGGTTTTTTGCTCCCTTAGATAATGCCATCACCCCTCCAATTCAAATGGCTGATAAACAAAAAAAGAAATTGAACGTACAGACATTGTATGATAGACAGATGTGGTAATTCACATATATGTTGTCTAACCAAACAGGACAACATGACACAATTTCACATATATGATGCCTAACTAAACAGGATAGCATGACATAGTTTCAGATATATGATGGATAAATTAACAGGATATAATGGCATAATTCAACATATGATGAGTACCTAAACAGGATGACATGACAAAACTATATGGTGTCTTTCTAAAATAGGTTGGGATGAAATAATTCACATACATGTTGTCTAAATATACAGGATGGCATGATATAATTGACATAATTGATTCATATACTAAGCAGCTGGCACTCGCATGTATGATCTCTAAACTAAGCAGATGGAATTCAATATTGTGCATATGATGTCTAAACTAAGCAATGCAAGACACCATATGCTACATATGAGAAATATAAACATTGCAACTTAGAGCATACACCTTAGGTGGGATAAGGACTGGTCATCTGTCTCTGAATCCCCCTCTGAGGAGCTCCCCGTAACCATCGAGATATATGCTTCAACAGGTACCATTTCCTACTCTGAAGACCATGTTTTCACTCCAGATTTTTTCATAACCGGCTCAAATGGCTGATACACATGAAGAGTAGTTCAATATACACAGATTGTCGACAAATGGAATACGTAATGAGAAAAAAAGATGGCATAAGATAATTCACATATATGATTCCTGGCTCCATGGCGGTGCATAATTCACATATATGATAACTGGCTGAAAAACATGGCATTGCATAATTCACATATCTGATATAGAAAGCAAACAGGAGGCATTCGCACAAAGCATGTCTAATCTAAGTAGATGGCATGGCAATGCAAGACACCATATGCATGATATGAGCAATATAACCCAGCCAAGTTAGAGCATGCACCTCGGGGGGGGGGAATACGACTGTTCATCTGTCTCTGAATCCTCCTCTGAGGAGCTATCTGTAACCAGCAAGAAATCTGCATCGACAGGTAGCACTGACTGCTCAGAAGACCTTGTTTTCACTCTAGATTTTCCCATGACCAACTCAAATGGCTGATGCACAGGAAGAGTAGATGAATGTGTAGACATTGGTGACAAATGGAATACATTATGGAAAAAAATATGGAATGATACAATTCACATATACGATGACTGGCTAAACAGGATGGCATTGCATGATTCACGTATATGATGCCTGGCTAAAGAAGATGGTATTGCATAATTCCCATATACTCCCTCCGTTCCTAAATATTTTTCTTTTTAGAGATTTCAAATGGACTACCACATACGGATGTATATAGACATATTTTAGAGTGTAGATTCACTCATTTTATTCTATATCTAGTCACGTGTTGAAATCTCTAAAAAGAGAAATATTTAGGAATGGTGGGAGTATTATATAGAAACCAAATAGGTGGCATTCACACAAAGCAAATCTATACTAAGCTAATGACATATAAGATGTATAATGTAAGCAATGCAAGGCGCCATATGCATGATATGACCAACATCAGCATGCCAGGTTAGAGCAAACACCTTAGGTGGTAAACAGGCGTGGTCGACTCCTTTTGAATCCCCATCTGAACAGTTATCTTCCTCTGGAATACAATCTAGAAATGCAGGAGGGGGGGCACTTCTCCCACCATGGAGTGGCGTCTGCATGACATTATATTCCCACGCAACGGTCTTCTCTTTTTCTCTACATGTTCAGTACGATTGTGTACAATATCTGACATTCATAATAAAAAAAATAGTTAGATTTTGTAAGGCCTAAGGGGTGCATGCAAAAATCAAGACTGATGGTAGCAAACAAGTGAATGGATCCAAAACTAATGATAGCAGGTAGATTATAGCTTCAGTTTAAAAAGATAGACAATGGATCATCTATTGTTTGTTGCCCACCCAACATGAACCACGTAGAAGACCCCAGATGAACCAGATTGTAGACAGATACTATTTGTTACTGGCTCGATATGAGACCCATGGGCATTTCAAAACTCAAGTTTGAACGATAAAGTAGAAGGTAATAATAACCGATGTATAACGTAAGCAAACACGAAAGGCTGCGACCTCTCTTCCGGAACTGTGTATTCCTCAGGTACATCTGCTCAGTCGATGATGGTAATGCAGTTAGCGTGGCTGCGGCAACGGGGAAGATGATCTGAAGCGGCGAAAGAAAGTCTGCAGGGGGGATCTCTACTGCAGTGAACGCTTCTGTCGATGGTGCACGTTAGGTGGGGTGGATGACGGCACGGCAGGAGCAGGACATAACACACAAAGTTTTCTTTGATGCCTATCTGAAAATGAAGTAAATCTATAAGGGCTCCTTAGAACTGGATGATTCCATAAATGCAGGGACAGGAAAAACATAGGAATAGGATAGGAATCCATGTGCAAAACAGAGCATTTGGAAACATAGGATTTTAGTCAACCTGGGTGTTTGGTTCACCTGAATTGGAAGAACACATGAATGGGGAAACATGGTCAAATTAAAGTCAAACCACGTGAAAATGAAAAAATAAGTATCTTATTCTGCCAGTAATGCAATTAGTTCTATTCTTCATGCATATTAATTTGAAAAGGACATCCAAGTGAATAAAATTCCTACGTTTTTTCTTCGAAAGAGACACCAAAGGAAAAAAATCCTCCAGTTTTGCTTTGCTCCACTCCTTCGAATAGATTTGCTTGAATAGTAGTTCCATAGCAAAGGATCCCTGAGGGATCGACATGAATGCAGAGTAAAAAAGTGATCCGACGAGTGTACAACCTCTTTGGCATAGCCTTGTGGACCTCAGCATCATTGGGTTGGACGTGGAGGATGGTGATGATGCTGGTGTGACTGTCGGAGCCAGGGAAGAAGATCCGAGGCCTCTGGAAATGGCGCCGAGGGTACTGCTCCGCTGTGATAGACGGTTCCGTCATTGGATCAGCTCCGGTAAGGTGTACGATGACGATGCTGAAGCAGGACAAGACATACAACATTAATCTGAAGTGGGACCCTAATATCATGTGCAATAGAATACATCACCAAAAAGTGCTAGATGTAAAACGCACCAGTCGCGCCACGGCCACTCTGACAGATGCTGTAAGTACTGTTCGCTCTGAACTTAACTGAAGACAATGAACTTTACAGTCGAAACTGAATTTTACTATCGAAACTGATTGAACTAGTAGAAGAGCATCGCAATAGATGTTTAGGGCGTTCGAGCACTAGTGGCAGAGAAGTAGTGATCTAAATCAACAAACGCTCGAGAAGGGAATGCACTAGCAGAGAGCAAGTCATGCAGTAGCACCGCGAGCGAGTGCTAAAGCAGCAACTCCTGTAGCTGCGGAGGTCGTGCAGCAGCAGCAGTAGCACAAGTGAGAGCAAGAGCAGAGAAGCGGCATGAACGAAAGCAAGAGTAGTGCAGCAACGCGACCGGCAGCAAGTACAGAGCCGCAACACGAGCGAGAGTCAGAGCAGCTTCAGCTAGTGCCGTTGTGGAAGTCGCCCCCAAAGGAGCAACCACATGGGTGAGAGACGCCGTGGATGATGTGGCCGGTGACGGCGCCATCGATGGAGACCCGCCATGTCTGCTCGGTATCGAGCACCGGCAGCCCCGTGAGATCGAATAAAATATAAAATGCAGCAGTGAGTGCAGAACCTCCTTGGTGGCGCCGAGTTGGCCTCGGCTTCATCTGAGGAATTGGTGAGGGTGCTGCAGTACCGGTGGGGCAGGTCAAGACGGTTCTGTGGGGATTGAGGTGGCGCGATAGACGAAGCAAACGTCGAGGAAGCTCCTTGGAGGTGGAGGACGGGGCGGCTGATCTGGCGGGACGACAAGATCGACAACGGATCCTCATCCGATGCGGTGGATGAGGGACGGCGAGCTGTTGTGGTGGACGACGTAGTCGGGGAAGAGTCTCCGGCTGGGCGGCGCTCGGGAGGCCGATGGAGGAGCGTGGGTTTCACGGGTTTTGGCGGCTTCAGTGTACAAATGGGGGGGCGAGGAGGGAGGGGGTAGCCAAGCTTAGGGACGCGCTTGTCCGAAATGTAGGGTAAGTTACAAGCGTACCCCCACCAGTTTTGACAACGCGACGTGGAGCTTCATTTCCGGCTAAGGGGTAGAAGGAGGATTTCACGTGTCTGGGATGCGTGATCAATTTCAGATGAGGAGGGAGTTCTCGCGCGCGTCAAAATTTCGGGATAACAAGGCGCGGCGCGGGTTGAAGAGGCGGGAGTTTCAAAGCAGGTGAGACAAAAGATACTCGAGCTTGAAAATTTCGGGATAACAAGGTGCGGATTCCTTGTTCGGCAGAACAAACTTTACATGTAAAAAAACAATTCATACAAGACACAAGAGAGTCATGTCCCCTTTTACTATATTGCTATAGATGCCATTAAAAAACTACAAGAAAAATGTAAAAAAATCAAGAGAACAAGATTACCCTGCATAGTACCAAATCAATTTGCACTTCCCTCAACAACAAAAAACAAATCATTTCCCACCAAAAGAAAGCGTAATGTCCCTTTTTATATGATTACAAATGCCAGGATCTCGAATTTCAATTTTTGAATCCACATTATGTTGAATTCGAATATATCGTTAGGTGACCTTGCGGTTTATAATTGATGTAGTCGTACATTTTGATCTTCCATCATATATGAACATTGTACTCCACCATGTGAACATATATATTGCCGTCTACCATATGGACTAAATTTGAATCAATTTTCCTTATTTGAATACGATTGTTGTCAAGTTATACAATAATTTAAATATTATCTTGATAACAAAAAACATGCATATAGCAGTAATCATATTTCACTATGAACTACATGTACCATACGCTCTCCAATTCAAATATTTGTATCCATTTTATGTTGAATTCAAATCATAGTACATTATTGGTCTAGGTAGCGAGATGTTTGGGATAATCTAAACCCTGTTTTCATATGTATAATTTTTGGCTGAATTGGGACAAGTTTTGGTATAAGCTTCTTGCAAAACCGGAGATTCTCTCAACAAGCCTCGTGGTTCCGAGAGGGAATGTGTCACCTTTGTTTGCGAAACGATACACGCTGCCTCCCCCCTGATTTTCTTTACAGAGGCAACATAGAACTATATGAGTGCCCTGTTAAATTTTGGAATTATTTCGGGTTCGTTTGGCCTTTTTATACATTAATTGAGTTTCTGGACTTTTAATGTGCATAAGTCACATGCTCCGGTGCACCAAAGTTGGTTGAAAAATCACATGTGTGTCCTTGGTTGAATTTCTAGGTTCCATGGAAGAAATGAGAATGAAATTCAAACATCTGGGCGTCGTGACTCGGCCGAGAACATCGAGAAACTTAGATTTTAAATTCATGTAAATCCAAAACTCACCTGGAAATCATGAAACTTGGCATGGTGTCATGTCATGGCACTAACATGTTGTGGTAAAAAATTGGGCCGATTTGGAAGCTCGTGGTTCTAAGAGGGAACGTTAAACCTTTGGGTGTGAAACGATATACGCAGCCCCCCTTGAGTTTCTTAACAATGGCAACATAGAACTACATGAGTGCCCTGTTAAATTTTGGAGTTATTTCGGGTTCGTTTGCTGTTTTTTATACATTAATTGAGTTTCTGGTCATTTAATGTGCATAAGTCAAATTTGAACTACAAGCACATGCTCTGGTGCACCAAAGTTGGTTTAAAAATCACATTTGTGTCCTCGGGTGAATTTCTAGGTCCCGTGCAAGAAATGAGAATAAAATTAAAACATCTGGGCATCATGGCTCGACCGAGAGCATTGAGAAACTTGGTTTTAAAATTCTTGTAAATCCAAAACACGTCTGAAATCATGAAACTTGGCATGGGTGCCATGTCATGGTACTACCATGCTATGGTAAAAAAATTGGCCGAATAGGAACATATTTTGGTATAAGCTTCTTGCAAACCGAAGCTTCTCTCAAGAAGGCTCGTGGTTCTGAGAGGGAACATGCCACCTTTGAGTGTGAAATGATATATGTTGTCCCCCTTGAGTTTATTTACAAAAGCAACATAGAACTACATGAGTGCCCTGTTAAATTTGGGAATTATTCCGGCTTCGTTTGGCCTTATTTACACATTAATTGAGTTTTTGGTCATTTAATGTGCATAATTCAAATTTGAACTACAAGCACATGCTCCCGTGCACCAAAGTTGGTTGAGAAATCACATTTGTGTCCTCGGGTGAATTTCTAGGTCCCATGCAAAAAATGAGAATAAATTCAAACATCTGGGCATCGTGGCTCGGTCGAGAACATTGAGAAACTTGGTTTTAAAATCATGAAACTTGGCATGGTGTCATGTCATGGTAGTACCATGCCATGGTAAAAAAATTGGCCGAATAGGAACAAATTTTGGTATATTCTTCTTGCAAATCGGAGCTTCTCTCAAGAAGGCTTGTGGTTCTGGGAGGGAACGTGTCACCTTTGTGTGCATAATTCAAATTTGAAATACAAGCACCTGTTCCAGTGCACCAAAGTTGGTTGAAAAATCACATGTGTGTCCTCAGGTAAATTTCTAGGTTCCATGCAAGAAATGGGAATGAAATTCAAAATTCTTGGCGTCGTGGCTGGGTTGGAAACATTGAGAAACTTAGTTTTTTAATTCCTGTAAATCCAAAACACGCATGAAAATAATGAAACTTGGCTTGGTGCCATGACATGGCACCAACATGCTTTGGTAATTTTGCAGCCCGATTTGCAAAGGCGCACACATTAACAATCAACAAAGTCATTTTGGAACAAGTGTTGTCACGTTACAATCAGAAACACAAGTATTATTGAAACTGTGGGCATTCTATTTACTAGTACCATTTACGTGCCGCCACGCGTCCCCATTTTTTTTAGCTAGGAGGCACTATGCAGGGTAGCTATTTGAGTATGAGAGGCGTGCGATCAGACCCCTGCGCGTGCTTATCGGGAGGAGAGCCCTTTGACCCCCATCTGCCGTCCACCTCTCTCCCAAGGTCTCCATCAATGGCGCCCGAGCCTCTGTTTAATGGCGTGGCTATGTCTCACTCGACTGAGATTTAAGAGAGAAAAAGGAAAATCCAAAAGCACGGACCTTGATGTAAGATCCGATGGACCTATATAGCATCTACTGCGACTTATAGCAAGACTGATGAATATACAAGGGCAAAAGAAGAAGGAAGACAAGGATCTGGCTCACTGATCTCTACTTTCTTGATGCGTTGCTGCAGGCTGCTGGAACTAGTCTCCGCGGCGAGCGGTGATGAGCTCTTTCGTGTCCTCAAGATGCTGCTTGAGAACATCCACGGATTCCTCCACCAGCCTTTGGCCCTTGTTGCGGAGCATGTCATTCTCGTCCATAAGTTTCTTGACGATGACGCCGGTCCTCTTCAACAAGGCACTGGTCTCCTCCTGCTGGTTTGCACTTCGGACGACCTTCACCCTCAGCAGGTCGCGCTCGGCCCGGAGCCTCTCATTGCCCTCCCTTAGTTTCCTGATGACGCTGGTAGCCTGTTCAAATGAGTCTTTCATGTCGTCCTGCAACCTCGCCCAGCCGGAGATCTGATCCATCTGGCTATGGACGATCGCATGCATGCGCCTGTAACAGTCGTCGCCTTCCCGCGAGGAATTTCCCAGGCCACCGCGGCGCGGCGGGACATCTCTGCTACATTCGCAGCGCGGCGAGACATCTCTGTTGTTTTCACGGCGTGGTCGGACCAGTCTGCTGCATCGACGGTGCGGCGGGACCTCCGTGTTGTTTCAGCGGCACGGTGGGACCTCTGTGCTGCTACTTCCGTGCGGCGGGACATGTTGGCAGTTTTCGCAGCGAGGCGGGACATCTCTCGTGCTTCCGCTTCCATGCTCGCCTCTCCCTGGTGGCAATCTCTCGACCTAGAACTCACGCTGGCCATGGCAGATGCAAGGGAAGGATGCTGAATGACTTGTTTGTTTTTGTGGATGAGGAGTTGAGGAGGAATGTGCAGTCATCTTGGCATACTAGTATTTATAACCAAGTGCTAATACGCTCCTAAGTGGGAAACCATTTAGGTTGTGATTGGTGTGAATAGGTTTGCAATTCAATATAGCGTGGTACTAATACACTCCTAAGTGGGAAACCGTTTAGGTTGTGATCGGTGTGAACAAGTTTCCAATTCAATATAGCATGGAGTAATTTGGAATGTGACGAGACGCAAGCTCAAAATTTATTGACGGTTCTAGTTTCGAAGTGCGGCACTATTCCCGGATGGAGTAGTTCTTTTTCTACTGTGGTGTACGTGCAATAACTGGCACCGTCATATACATATCTTACAGTTAATGGGGCATTCGACAGGAATAGCCGCATGGCGAGCTCTAGGCTAGTCTTTTTTTCAGACGCATTAAACCTATCTCTCGGGACTTCTCGCACGCACCATCGTGGCACCCACAAAAACTTGTACTCTGAGTTTAGTACGTTATACAGGAAGAGAAGAGGCACTCGTCCTCTCACACACGCGTCTGTTTTTTCTCGAAAAGGAGGATGATGACCCCCGGCCTCTGCATCTGGGAGTCAAACACGCATCTGTAGCTACGAATTGTAGTGTTCTCAACCGTCCGATTGGCTCTATCATGGATGTACCTATATACTAAAACATGTCTAGATACATCTATATTTTGACAAATGGAAGGCATGTATTGTGGAACGGAGGGAGTGCTTGTCATCAAAGTGGATAAAAAGGGACGTATCTAGAACTAAAATACGTCTACATATATCTCCTTTTATCCATTTTGATGACAAGTAGTACTTCTTACCCAAAGGAACTTTATATCCAACAGACACAAAATATCCGTTCGACTATTGGAAATTACTGATATGTTGTCAAAGTAATTGCTGCATCACCACCAAA
Source organism: Triticum aestivum (assembly GCF_018294505.1). Classification (NCBI taxonomy): domain Eukaryota; kingdom Viridiplantae; phylum Streptophyta; class Magnoliopsida; order Poales; family Poaceae; genus Triticum; species Triticum aestivum. Next base: position 207,557,954 of record NC_057807.1, on the reverse strand, counting down.
ACCCACCATTTCTTAAGCAAAAGTAGACCGAGGTAATCCCTATATTAGCATATTACTAAGATAAACAGAAGGCACAGTAGAAACATTTAGGACGTGAGCTTGTCAATCTGAAAGTGGAGGGACACCAGCTTAGCCCCGGCCAACAGCTTGGGCGGAATTGTGAAGAAGGTCAGCTCCTGCACGTCGACGTCACTGGGATCCTTGCTGCTTGTCACCTCCATTTACACCTTGATGGTGTCGGTCATTCCTTTGGGCTCCCCCGGCGAGCCGTTCGCCCACAGCTTGGCCATGTAGTGCGGTAGTGGGGACGCCCCCGCTCTGATGCAGACGACTGACACGGCGATAGGCGCGCCGATGTCGAGCATGCGGCCGACCAAGAAAAATGCGCGGTCGTCCTCCTCCACGAACAGCAAGACCGTGGCTCCGACAGTGGTACTTGCAGCTGGAGCACCTTACCGTACTGGATCCTGTGCAGGGCATGGGATGAGCAGTGCTGATGTGGTGGTAGAGCGCCGGCGGCGGGCCTTCGTAGCCGCAGACGGGCGCGGGGCATTTGCAGGACGTGAGCGGACACACGCTCTGGTGATCGGCGAGCTTGTGGTAAGTGACGTAGAGCCCACAGCCTTCCTGCGGGCACTCCACCCTCACCGACGAAAGGACGGAGTCCACCGCCGTGTTCCGCATGTCGAAGCCACCGCTGCGCTCGCACTTCTGGCACTGCCGCTGGTTCCCGGGGCGCTCGATGCGGCAGTCCGTGCAGGCCAGGTGCCCTCCCTTGCACTACAGAAATCAATCGAACAGCACATCAATCAAGAAACCTGCACCTTCCTCAATCAGCCGAACGGACGAGGTGTATTCGAACCTCATACACTGGAGGCGTCAAGGGGCGGAGGCACAAGGGGCAATGGAGCATGGTGAGGTCCATCGAGACATTAGAGAGCTCCATCGTCGGGTCCTGTTCGGTCTGCATGATCTCGCCCTCCTGGTGCACAACCATCTCTCGACTTGGGTTGGGGCATTACAAAGCTTTACCGTCACATATTTTATACTACTTCAAGGTGCACTAAATCAACACATGCAAGTATCAAAAGGAGATTCACGGCATTCATGCATGTGTTGTAATTAATGCATCAGTAAACACAAATTATTGAAATATATCGAGTGCGGTGCTTTGATGTGTCACGCCAACTAGTACATCAACGAGAAGTTTGATTGTCCTCTCCCTCACGGACTTAACTGCACCTGCCTTTGCCTGAATGACAGGTTGGCCACCCACCTGTCGGGCCCACTTGTCATACACGCAAAGGCAGGAGCGTCCCTCCCTCGCCCATGAGTGCGGTGGCTGGCAAGACTAGGAGAAGCTTTCGCTACATGCTCTCCCTCCCGCACACGGTGCACATGCAGCAGTTCAATCGGTGTCAGATGGCCAGAAGCGTACTACAGTACTCCTCCAGTGCATTAGTACTCCATCATTGTTCGACTTCCCAAAGAGGCGAAGAGCCAAGCGCAGCCCGGACGCTCGTGTGGCAGTTTCATGTGTAGAGTAGTCTAGGATAGCGTGTACCGTGCTTGTAAGCTTAAAATCGTTGGGGTCGCCTCCATGCTATGTGGCCGTCTCGAAGTTTTAAAAAAAATTAAAATAGTCTTCTGGCCCTACCTGTCACCCTGGTGATTGTAGTTTGGACGCTCATTTGGTCAATACAGGAATATATATTTAAATTTGTTTTTTTTGAAAAGGGGGTACTCCCTGGCCTCTGCATCAGAACGATGCATACGGCCACATATATTTTAATTTGTGGTGGGTAAATGTTAGAGGTTGTAGTAAATATATTATACACTGTGGGTCTTTCAGCCAAGTTTAGAGGCAAGCATGTGGGGCCAGTGCTATGATGTGTCGCGTCAACTTGTACAACAGGGAGAAGCTTGATTTTACTACTACACGCCTTCTCCCTCGCCCATGCGCGCGGTTGCTCGCAAACGAGGACATGATTTTGCTTAGTAGTACTTCTACAACAAGCTATCCGTCCCGCTCGCGGTGGATGAACATGCAGCAGTGGATTCGACACTGTAGAAGCAGTAGTAGTAACATCATTGTTTCTCTCCTCGAAGAGGCGAAGAGCCAAGCGCAAACCGAACGTTGCAGTTGCAAACATTGGAGCACGCATATAGCCAGGCTCTTGCATGAGACAAAATTGCTATGTGAGCCCACTATTGTACTAGTACGTACAACTACTTGCTAGTATAGCCCATGTAAAGAGGAAAGGAGTATTTGCCCTTCTAGAGATTTCAACAAGTGACTAGACTACACCGAGACGGAGTACATATGCAGCAAAATGATTGAATCTGCACCTTAAATAAATACGTATCGTTTTCCTCTCTGAGGTGCACAATATTGAGTATACTGACTAGTCTCTTTTTGACATGCATTTACGTTTTTTTTGACACGGTACAGACGCAAGCACTCATATACACGTGCATACACTCACCCCTATGAACGCACACACGCACGGCACTATCATCTTGAAATTTTCGAAGTCACCATAGGCACCTCATCGTCGACGGGTCCATAGGTGCTTGAATGCCAAGGAGGGAGAGGGTAGCGGTTCCCGAGATGTTGAATGGTCAATGATGCATCCTCAATTACATGCAGAGGGAATTAATTGGAGAAGCAGAATAGAGCCAGCACGATGTGAATGCAACAGAGTTTGGACTCTCATATAATAAAGGTGCCCCACCACTCCAATCCATTTACTCCCAAGTCTCTGCACAACACTGCTCACTCCAATCCAAGACCAAGTGACCAGAAGCCACAAGCACCTATGGAGGCGATGGACGCGAGTGGCAGTCGGCTGTGCCAAATCATCCAAGGCGCCGGCCTACAGCCCCGCACCGCGCAGCATTTCCAGACGATGCTGACGACCGCCGGCATCGTATCCCTCGCTGACACCGGCTTCGCCTCTCGTATGGACGACATGATGGTCAACTCCATCTGCAAGTTCACCGCCGTTAAGAAGCGCGCGGACGACCTGGCCGTACTGCTCCAGCCCGCGCGCCCAGGCTCCTCATTGCCTGCCACCCTCATCGGCCTCCATGGTGACGAACTCTTTCAAGCCCTTGTAGCCCTGTAGGTGCCGGAGGTCGCAACGAAGAATGTGCACCTCGAGGCCGCGCTCGCCGCGCAGTGCCTCACCACGCAAAAAACCATCGACCTGCTGTTGACACCAGATTTTAGCACGGTCAAGAACTTATTTAAGATGAACTCAAATGGAGAAGTGATCTGTATGAAAGAGTTCCGCATTGTTGATATGAACATCTTTGAAGTTTGGGTCATCGCCGTCCGATTTCATCTCAAAGGCCGAAACTATGCTCAAAGTACTAAGATCTTATATTCAGAGTACAGTTTGGCTGATTGAGCCCCCAACACCACCTCAAATGGAAATATTATCTACACGGATTGTCTTAGTCTCGTCGAAACGATCGATTTTGATATAAAAATCATTCCAATCCGAGTTCGTATAAAAAAGTTAGAGCCATCAGAATACAGCCCTGTCAGAGGAAAAAACTGGCGCGCCCCACCAGACACCCTGTCTGATGGGTAGCGCGAGGGATAGCCTGTTTTGTGCGACCGATTTGGCCCTCAAGATAACCTCTGATCAAAAAACGTTCAACATAAAAGTTGTTCGTCTCGTCGAAACGGTCAAGATTGCTTTTGGGCTCGTTTCCAGCCGAGATTGTTTACCACCACAAAAAAGACCCGCAAGGTGCACCCAATTTAAACCGAACAGTTTTGGAAAGTTCGGACAAAACCAATCCGAATTTGACTAGGGTTTTGGACGTGAATCCAAGCCTTTTCCTTGCACGGGAAGTCCAGCCGCCTCTTATATACCTGAGGGTGACGGCCGATTGAACAACGCACAATCGATCAATCAATCTACTACTTTTCCGTGTTCATCTACTTTTATCTCTCCCCTTGTATGTTTCTTCTCGTTCTTCGTCATTCTTCAAGATTGGAGGCTGCGAATCCATGAGGCTCTAGGGGCGGTAAGACCGACCTCGAGCAGCCAATCGTCGCCGCGAGCCCTGACGGGGTCCCTCCCGGGCGAGCGGGGCGTCTGGTCCCAAAAGCCCCGGCTTGCTGTCTTGCGTATTGCGCTAGAAGTCAGCCTCCCGCGGTGTGAGTTGCGGAGCATCTCCCTCGGCGCCGCGAGTACACATCGACGTGTTCGTGTGACGCCTTCCAGCGTCAACACACTTTTTGGCGACTCCGCTGGGGACGAAGCTTTGAACGGTCTCCAGCCCGTTCTTACTACGAAGAGATCGTCATCAAGTTGTTGCAATCTACAAAGGTAATATGAATACCCAATTCCCCTTTGTAGATGCAAATAATCCATATGTTGTTGCTGGATCACCTATTGAGCATAATGTATCGGCTAGCCCTAGTTTTATCAATCATGCATCTAATTATGTGCAAGGGAAGATGCAAAACAATCTTAATGTTTCAAATTCTTATAAATTTAGCAACATGCAACATATGTATCCCAACTCCCATGCATCGGCAACTCCACAAATTCATATGCCGATGAGCAACATGATGAGTTCGATTAACCAATTTGAAACACCCCAAGTTAGAATTTCCAATGCCATAAGTGTTTCACCCTTTTATTCATCGACAGCTAATGTGCAATATAGTAATCCAACCATGCCGATGAATGAGAGAATTGGCCATGCTACTAATGGCTATTTGGCCAGTTACTCTCAACCGTCATATGCTACAACTCATGTTAGTAATTCTTCGGCACCATACACAACTGTAGATGCTCATAATTCGGCTTCACACATTCCTGGTTATAGCCGAATGAATGTAAATTTTACAGGAGCGGTTGTGCCCAACATTGTAGAAGATGAGGTAGTAGTTGCTGCATTGAAGAGTTTAGCCCAAAATAAGAGAATTAGTGCTCTTTGCCTTGAACAACATGAAAAGGGGCTATTTCCTGATTATGCCACAATAAAAGCTAGAGTTTTGCAAGAAGATGAATCTTTGCCAATTGATAAAATTGGCGAGCAAAAGTATGGTCTTACAACACTGCATATGCCTTCACCTAGTACTACATCATATTATACACCCCCTACACAATTGCAAAATTTCGGCAACACCCGTGTGTCATTGCTGAAAGAATCTAAAAGCATTGGGGGGTAATCATATCCGGAGTGGGCTGAAATTGAGAAAAAGCTTAAAGCTAATTTTGCAGCTCGCCCTCAGAAACAAATAGAAAAAGAATTGGGTCAGATAAAAGAAGCATTGCCAATTGGTACTATCGATGAAAAGAAGGATGATTCGGAACATGAAAGTGCTTCGGTTGAAAAAGCCGAATCAAGTAGTATATATTCTAAATCCATCAAATCCAACGAGGCAAGCATTATTGAGAAAGGGCATTGTAAGCATAGGAAAACAACGGTGCTTGATTTTTCTGAAGTTAATGGAACCTACTTCCTGCCCTATGAGTTCCGTGCCGTAGAAATTGACAAGCTTCAAGGACAAGAACAAGTAGCCGAAAAAAGTTCGGCCGACAAAAATCTTCAAAGCAATGATGCACGGATTCAAGAAAAAGATGATGACAAGGTGTTGGGGAGCCATCCAAAGACGGAGCAAGATGTTCTTCAAATGGCACCACTATCATGCTCTCCCAACATATTTGAAGATGTATGCATAGCGAGTAATTTACCTATTTTCAGATTTGGTCGCAACTTCATTATTGATGCATCTATAAGAAATATTCTCATAAGTAATTTTGAAAGACCAATGAGGAAGGGTAATTTACTTGTTAGCAGTAAAATTGTTATGGAACATATTGGTCAACCCATTGCACCAATTATAAAGACCGATAATGACTTATTGTTACAGCCAAAGCTTTTCCCGTTGCTTTCTCTAAAGTTCATATCTAGTTGGGTAGCTTTGCTTATTTCTTACTTGGCTTACACTTGGTCTCAACTGAGACATGTATGTTCTAAATATCTTCGTTTCAGAAATTTAAAGCCAAGGTTACATTCTATTGAGAAAACCAATGCTAATATAATATCATATCCAAAGACATCGGAGATAGAGTGGAAAACACAATTCATAGCCGAATGGGGAGATTCCAAATCTGAACCATTTGTTTGCTTATCTCCGAAGCCGTTCAACCAGCAAGATCGGCTAGAAAACAAGAAGTATACCTTCAATTCAAGCATGTATGATCAAATATTTGATTTGTTGATGAAAAATAATTACATTACAATTCTCGATCACCATGTTAAGCCATCAATCCAACGACGAATGTATTGTAAGTTGCATGATTCGTCCAAACATAATTTTGAGGATTGCAACATGTTTCGACAAATAGTTAAATCGGCCATTGAAAAAGGATGATTGAAGTTTGTTGAAACACCAAGAGATGACCAGTCTATTCCGATTGGTCCCGATGGCAAAAGATTTTTGCATCGGCTGCTTCAAGCCGATCCATTTAAAGAGAATGTAAAAACTGCAGGTGATGGGATCAAGATTTCAAGTAAAGAAGTTGTTGAAGAGCATAATGAACATAATCTTGAGGGCGAAAATTCCATCGAAGCTACAATGGAGACGCCAAGGACTGGGGGGCAGCAAGCAAATCCAATTATCGATGAAAGCAAACCAAAAGAAAACAAAGGCCGAAATAAGCGCAAGTGCAAGAGATCAAAAATCACCTTTGCTGAACTATTGGATAAATATCAAAAGATGAGTGAAGAGAAGAATGCTTATCGGCCAAATCATGCAAAGAAACCAAGATCACCCCAAGGCACAAATATGAGGATTGGTATTAGCAAAGTGACAATTTTAATGCAACATATTCATATCCTTATTTTGGGCCGCCAATGCCAATGCCGTGGATGCCTCCCTATGCTCATATAGATACATATTCATCATGGGACAGGTATGGTACAAGGGCACATTCTCCATCTTATTCTAGAACATCTCACCAATACTATGCAGCTCCAAGAAGATCAACATTTGAACAATCACGTATCAAAGACCGTTTCAATCATAAGGAATCGGTCCAGAGCTCAAGGAAGAAGAAAGAGATGGTAAAGCAAGTTTACCGCATGAAAAGAGATGGTCGTAAGTGTGCTACTTTAGATTTGATCTCAAAGAACAAAGAGCCAATTAAAGTGTTTACATTGGCTACAAAAGGCAAAGAAGTGAAGCAATCAATTGATAAAAATCAGAGTGCCAAATCTGAAGAAAATAAGTTGAGGGTGCACAAGGCCCAGAAAGAGTTGCCATTGGTTGAAACAAAATCACAGTCGAGGTGCTCACTCGGCTTATCGTATTGGCAAAAGAAGGAATTACAAAATCTTAGTGCACAAGAGCTGAGAAAGAAGAACATGGCATGGGTTCCCAAGAGGATCAATCAAAACAAAAACGATGTGCATGCTTCAATTGCAACAAGTACAATAAAAATGAAGAAGGAGAATGATGGAAGCAACAAACAATTAAGCCGAAGGTGTGCATCACAACATCAAAATCTTCGGTTAACACATCATCCATTTTCTTCAACAATGCCATTGATGCCTTTGCCATGGAATTCATCCACAGGTATGATCAGTTACCCTCCATGGACTTATTTTGATCCATGGATGCAACATAATTTTCTATGTGATGACAGTGTATTACCAAATCACTATACATTTTGTTAGTTACATTTTTATTGCTAGACAAAAGAGCCGAAATATTTTATTGCTATCTTATTTGTTTATTTCGTCTATACATGTTTTAATGGATGAATTCTACATGAACCTCATGGTAATGGCCGATACTTAACTATCGTCCTAAGAAACTATCTGATCATGGCCGGTGTGGAATTCTAACACCGTCCTTAGTTCAATTGGAACCGAGACAAGGTACATGTTAAGTGATATTAGCTTTGTCTCTCTAGTACTATGGAGATTATATTTTGATGGTTCAATTTGTAGCAATGGCCAAAGTGTTGGTGTTGTTTATTTATCTCCATATGGAGCTAGTTTGTGAAGCCTCAAGCCGCTTAAGATATTTTTGCACAATGATCAAAGCCGAATATGCATTGTTATTCGGATTGGAGCTTTGCCTTGCTATAGGTGCAATACATATTGAGGCTTCCGGTGATTCGTTATTAGTAGTGCAACAAGTTTCCAAGGGTTATCAATGTTTTGACGAATCACTTATAGTTTATCTTTTGATATGACTAGATGCAAGATTTACCTTGGGTTGCTTTAAAATTGTTCAAATATCTAGGCATGACAATTTGAAAGAGTTGGCACAGCAAGCATATGGCTACTATGTTAACTATGGTGTATTGTATTTCTATCAATAGCCGATGCTAGGTTTTGTCAACATAGGTAAGGCCGAACCAAAGCCCACCGCTTCGACCACTAATGAAACTTTTATGCAGGCGAAGTAAGGATTGGAGAAAGTTCATTATTGATTATCTGCAAAGTCCTAGCAAAAGGGTGAACAATATGGTTCGGAGGATGGTTTTGATCTATGGAACCTTATCACTAGATTGTTATTGAAGTTGGGAATGTTTCACCCAAACTTGCATAGAAATATTCACACAAGCAATGGCCGATATAAACTTATCATCCTAAGCATATGCAAAATGGCTGATGAAGTGTTGACATCGTCCTTAGAGCAAGCTATGTGCAAGTTATTTTTCGGCACACAAGCTTTGCCGAAAAATAGGGGGGCATGTGTTGACACCAGATTTTGGCATGGTTAAGAACTTTTTTAAGATGGACTCAAATGGATAAGTTATCTTCATGAAAGAGTTCCGCATTGTTGATATGAACATCTTTGAAGTTTGGGTCATCGCCGTCCGATTTCATCTCGAAGGCCGAAATTATGCTCAAAGTACTAAGATCTTATATTCAGAGTACAGTTTGGATGATTGAGCCCCCAAGACCAACTCAAATGGAAATATTATCTACACGGATTGTCTTCGTCCCGTCGAAACGATCGATTTTGATATAAAAATCGTTCCAATCCGAGTTCGTATGCAAAAGTTAGAGCCATCGGAATACAGCCCTGTCAGAGGCAAAAACTGTCGCCCCACCAGACACCCTGTCTGATGGGTAGCGCGAGGGATAGCCTGTTTTGCGCGACCGATTTGACCCTCAAGATAATCTCTCATCAAAAAACGTTCAACATAAAAGACCCGCAAGGTGCAACCAATTTAAACCGAACAGTTTTGGAAAGTTCGGACAAAACCAATCCGAATTTGACTAGGATTTTCGACGTGAATCCAAGCCTTTTCCTTGCACGGGAAGTCCAGCCGCCTCTTATATACCTGAGGGGCGACGGCCGATTGAACAACATACAATCGATCAATCAATCTACTACTTTTCCGTGTTCATGTACTTTTATCTCTCCCCTTGTATCTTTCTTCTCGTTCTTCGTCGTTCTTCAAGATTGGAGGCTGCGAATCCATGAGGCTCTAGGGGCGGTAAGACCGACCTCGAGCAGCCAATCGTCGCCGCGAGCCCTGATAGGGTCCCTCCAGGGCGAGCGGGGCATCTGGTCCCAAAAGCGCCGGCTTGCTGTCTTGCGTATCGCGCTGGAAGTCGGCCTCCCGCGGTGTGAGTTGCGGAGCATCTCCCTCGGTGTCGCAGGTACACATCGACGTGTTCTTGTGACGCGTTCCAGCGTCAACACCTGCACATCCAGGTCTACGAGGAAATCGTCTACATAGGCCACTACAATGCAAGCGAGGACAAAAAGACGTTGGCCTTCTTCCAGCGGCTGGAATCATTCGACGCCATTGTTCAAAAGCACGTCAACCTGGCCATGAAAGCCGCTGCTACTTAGGCGCCGTTCGGTGGGTCGGCTCCCTGAGTCGAGGACGTGGACGTCGTTGATGGATGCATCTATTCTTCTTGCCTCCTGTAACCAGCACTGGACTGCTTCGTGGCCTTAATGTTTTATTAGTATAGTACTCCCTCCTTTCCCAAATATAAGTCTTTCTAAAGATTCCAGCAAGTGACTACTACATACGGAGCAAAATGAGTGAATCTACACTCTAAACTATGTCTACATACATCTGTATCCTATATTACATTTGAAATTGTATCTAAAAAAAGCTTATATTTAGGAACGGAGGGAGTGTATGGCATTTTTACTCCAGTCATACCGTTTGCACTGTGAGGTGGGGCCGTAGTTGAGCAAACCCACCCCGCCCACCGGGCGTCGGCCGAGTTTAGAATTAGAAGAGAGAAACAAGGGAGGAGAGATAGCTGTAGCACGGACACTGTTGTCATATGGGACTCGTGTTTATAGAATAGGAGAACTGAGCACTCGTGCCTCTTTTTTTAAGGGAAAAATTAGTCATATGTCTAGTACCACTAGTTGGGTGCGTGCGACCTATAGCTGTCATCACTTTAGGTCTCCTTTTCGAACCGTAGCTACGCTTCACAGTACATAATTTTTCACGCATTTATCCTCCTATATGTACTCCTAGGCTATTTCCACGTGCTCCCATTCGCCGACATGTGGGACATAGAGCATCTGGGTCATAGTGCATGCATGACTCGGAGCATATGTCGGGGTACTTTACATTTCAGACCTCACGAATTACAAGCAAACCCCCCGCAGAAGAATAAATAAATGAATGAATTACTACATGAAACCGGATTATTTTCGTAGAAACCGGAGCACGTTCATTAAATTTTGGACATAACACGTTTATAAAAAATGACCGGACCTAAACCAGTCAAGGGCCTCTTTGATTTTTCCCGCAAAAAAAGGGCCTCTTTGATTCGCAGGATACTGAAAACATAGGAATGGGGAAAGTATGATGGCGATGAACCGAGACGAGAAGAACTCTAACTCAGTTAGAGGTTAGAGTTAGATTCTAACCCTAAACTAACTCTAAACCAAAGAGGTGTATGGATGGCAGGGTTAGACTGACAATAAATGCTCTTTCTCAATCATTTGACTACTTTGGACCCTATTTCCTGCCATATTTGGTGTGGCCGGTTCTTCTGTGGCCTCCTCTCGCTCACAATTGACATAAACGAACCATCTTTACAAATCAAGCATGCAAAACATGATAATTTTTACTTTGTCCATACAAATGAGATATCCCACTTAAACATACAAGTCATCAATCAAGCTTCACAAAAAAAACACTTCATGAAACAAAGCATGAGCTAACTCATCACGAAAGTCATTCATGATAGGGAGGGAGCCTGGAGCCCCTCACGCACCGAGGGAGGAGCTCGCCATCGTCGCTCTGGAGGAAGGCTCTGTAGAGCCCAAGCCCCGGGAACCCCTCCAAAGCCGGCCCTTGCGAGCTGAGGTCGACACCGGCATGGGTAGCAGGGTTGCTTGCCGCCGACCGGGAACTTAACCTTTGGGCCTCTAGAAATAATGCAAGCCTGTAACTAAAATACCAAGAAAGGTGAACTGAATCTTTGGGCCACTAGAAATAATGCAAGCCTGAAACTGAAATACCTAGAAAGGTGAACTGAATCTTTGGGCCTCTAGAAATAATGCAAGCTTGAAACTGAAATACCTAGAAAGGTGAACTGAATCTTTGGTCCTCTAGAAAGATTTATTACCTCCTCAAGCAGCATCAAACAATACCATGCATGCACCACAAATCTATACCAAGTTTGATCACGATCTACTTTTCCAAATCAGAATTAGCGCTAGAGCAAGCAAGATCAATGATATGGCCGTGAGACAGAGAAGGAACGAACAAACTCACCCCTCTCGCGACCTCCCTGGTAGATGCGCCGCCGCTGCGCACGACAGAGGGAGAAAAACGACCAGTGAAGGGGGAGCGGGGCGACCTTCGAAGGCCATAGGGAGAGTGCGGCTGGAGTAAGGCGGCGGAGGCCGGAAGGAGAGGGCGGCCAGAGGAGAGAGAGGGCGAGCGGCGCTTGGGTGGGCGGCCCTATGGGGAACAGAGAGGAGTCGTGCAAGAGGGAGTGGAGCGATCTGGTGCTAGCAGGGGAGATTTTTTATTTCTCTTTTAGTGGCCCCGAGGATAACTAACCCAATTAGAACCTCTGCCTCAGTCTAGTTTTTTTAGCTGGGTTAGAGCAAACTAGCTCAAACTAACCCCTCTTGTTTCGATAATTTGAGGCTATTTCAACCCAAACTAGCTCTAACTCAGGGATCCAAACAAAGAGGAGTGTTACTGTACATGCTACAGTGTGGACCGTAGCACATTGTTTTTTATGGCCATATCACCACATTGTTTTCTCCTGCTGGTTCACTGGGCTACCGTGGTTCGCACTGCTGGTTCACTGGGCTGCCATGGTTCGCACTGCTGGTTCACTAGGCTGTCGTGGTTCGCACTCCTCCGACCTGAGTAGTAGTAGTACTAGTATATACTGCATCATTCTTTGCTCCTTCTTACTACTCCGACATGTGGGAGAGCCAGCATCCGGGTCAACATGTCATGCACCAGATTAGAGCGCGGAACGGATGGGGGGCATCACCCCGGTCAGAGCGCCAGTAATTCATGACTATAGTGAGTGGTCATATCACAAGTCTTTCCAGCAGTAACACGCCATCAAATCGCACAGCCCGACCTTTCCAGCAGTATGTTTGAGAATCCGCCACTCGCTCACCCTCCTCGCCTCTCTGTCAAACCGCCTACCCGAAAACTGTTGCGCGTACTGCCCGGGAAAAGCCCCGCCCTCAACTTTTAACTACGCAAAAATAGTTCGATCTTGTTCGTTCCATATAAATACAATACTTACTGTATGTTTATTCACCTGTGGGGTTGTTAAATGAATGGACGGGCGGGGAGCACAAGTGAGCAATACTAGTACTACTAGTAGTAAGTAGGAGTCGTATAGTAGTCACCTTAAATAGAGAGTTTCTTTCCTTTAATGCCACGTACACAAATTGAAACGCTTGTTGTGGAGAGAAAAAAGATAATCACTCCACTATATATGTACTCAGGGGCCTGAGCCCTTGCTTTACTAGGGTTGCTCTCGTCATTCTCTCATCCTCTCCAGATATAAACAAGACAGCGGTAGCGACATTTTCTCTCTTCTCACCACTGGTCACAGATCCGGCCGGATCCCTTCGGCCGGTGTGTGTAGAGGACTAAAAGGTGCATCATTCGCGCGGTCATCTCCGCCGAGGGAGGAAACCCACAGCTGCTGGAGGGGCCCGATCCTCTGCCCGTGACGTTCTCTCTGACACAGCGCAGCTCGGGAGGTCCTCCGACCCTTCTTCCTCCCTGTCGTATTGTCCGCAGATCCGACCTACCGCCGCCGACATCCCGGTGACCCTCAGGTATAAGTTCTTCGAAAGCGGCCTTGCTCTACTGCCCCAGCTCCCCACGTGTCTGCATGTGCATCTTTTTCTACTCCCATCAGCTCTTCCAAAGACACCTAAATTTTTAGTATTATTAGAGGTAAAGCAACTTCATGCATTCGAATCTAGGGCTTTGTTCAAACAACGAAGAAAGGGGGAAAGTTGTAGCATGAATCTAGGACTTGATTCAAAGAGGAAATAATATGGTGAAAGTAGTAGAGACCGGATACCCAACCAGTCTCTTGGTTGAAAAGGGAAATAATGGGAAAATGCAGTACAAACTGGATAAGGAACAAATCTATTATTGGTTGAAAAAAGGATAGAAAGTGGCGGCTGGTGGACAAGTCAACAGAGTATGTCCAGGATTAGATTTGCTGCCATCACATAGTAAAAGGTCTCGAGGATTAAATTTGCTGCCCTCACATAGTAAAAGGTCTCAGGATTAGATTTGCTGCCCTCATATAGTAAAAGGTCTCCAGGATTAGATTTGCTGCCCTCACATAGTAAAAGTCTACAGGATTAGATTTGCTGCCCTCACATAGTAAAAGGTCTCCAGGATTAGATTTGCTGCCCTCACATAGTAAAAGGCCTCCAGGATTAGATTTTCTGCCCTCACATAGTACAAGGTCTCCAAGATTAGGTTTGCTGCCCTCACATAGCATGAACAAACTCGGCATCAGCACTTTATGCCTCCTTGTAGGTACATTGTGTTGATGCATCCACTGTCGCATGTCCTTATACCAACCTTTTGCTGTTGTTAATGTAAGGGTGCATGTAAAATGAAGCGATCACACTGTTATCTTAGGGACATGTCTAACCAGTGTTATTGTTAATCTAATGCCTCCAGTGATAAGATGTAATTAAACTGTGTTATAAATGGCACTCCTGCTGTTTTCCCCATTATGATAAGTAAGTTGCTCCTTTATGCTGCTGAGTGTCCTGGTGTCCCCATGGTCCCATGCCCTTAAACCTACTCTTTAGCTGCTATTGATTTACTGTGTCTGGTAAACAAGCAATGCCACCATTAAAGTAATCTCATATTTGAGGAATCTCATTGTTGATCGTAATGCTTCTGGTAACATGAACCATTGCTGGAATTTTTAAATTTCTACTGTCCTTGTGTGATTGCCATGAACATAATTAAGATGCTTCTTTTCATTTTGTATATGTTTTGTATATTCTTATTGACAAGCAACTGTTTACTTTCTAGATAGGGATATCCATTTCACCTTGTTGCTATTGTGACCTTTTGGTGAACTGCACAAAACACTTTTTTTTGGAATGAGTGTCTTGTGCAGTTCAACTAAAATGTCACTTGGGCAACATCTCCCAATTTTGGTGGAACTGCATAAAATGGTGATTGGAGTTTCCGAAATCTCCGTCAAGTTCTGCTGGTAATTTCGTGCAACATTTTATTAGCCTTTGCAAGATGGAGCCGTCACTGTCACCACAATGGCACTTTATTTTAGTGGAACTGCACAAAAGGATAAGAAAATTATAGTTGCACCTTACATGAGCCGCACAGCCAACCTTAATGTTCCTCAATTTTAGTGCAACTACTAAAGAAGAACCTGCCATCTCACGAGAGCAAGTACTTCTTGCTAGCTGAATGATGCAATCTTTGCTTCATTTCAGGTGAAGTGCAAAAAAAGGCGCATGAATTGTATCATGGAACTCCAGGCAGACCTCATCCTAGTGGAGCTGCATGTTGAGTTCAAGGAGGCCACTATTAAAGCGAAATCATGCTCTCCTTGTTTGTGCTGTGCAAACAGGAATACTCAACTACAGATGTTGTGACGGTCAAGAGGATTCGCCAAGTTCTTCGATTGTATGACATGGCTAGCCGAGATGGACTTAATCCCGATATTCACTTTATCAAAAGGCTCTAATTGGTTGGTTCTGAATCTTGCAAGCTGGGAATTAATGAGATGTGTAGGCATCTTTGCTGTACTTATTATTTCAATCTTATTTGTTGGTTCTGAATCTTGCAAGCTGGGAATCAATGAGATGTGTAGGCATCTTCTTTGTACTTATTATTTGGATCTTATTTGTTGGTTCTGAATCTTGCAAGCTGGGAATCAATGAGATGTGTAGGCATCTTTGTTGTACTTATTATTTGGATCTTATTTGTTTGTTCTGAATCTTGCAAGCTGGGAAACACAGCATGATGATGCAGAGGACAACAACCATAACAAACAATTCAAACTTGGTAGTATTATCTTTGAGAAAGTGTGACAAATGTGCTGATCGTGTGCGTCCTGAGAATAATAATTCTAATTGTTGTGCATGTTGATCCTATGGCACTGATAGAACGAGCCAATGCATTGCTTGTTTAAGTATACATTTCTATTAAAGGTAATTAAATTTAAGTAAAGTGACCACTAACTCCTGTTATTACAGTACCAATATAGACCCGCTCGTGAACCGACGTGTGGCCGGAGTAGGTTTCTTAATGGAGGCGTTTGAATGCACCGAGGGTGCATCTTCTGCCGGGCGTGCAACGTGCGAGGGAGGGGTAGTAATTGTTGCCGCATGTACACACTCAGCTTACTGTTAAATCCAGTTCCCCAAGAGCTGAATAACGAACTGCTGCCGCCGCCTACACACTCGTTCACTCGAAGAGACTCCAATGGCGATCTGAGGGGTGAGCCTGCTGGATATGGAATTCAACAAGGAGTTCCCCTTTGAGTTCACCATTCAGTCCTATGGCTGCACCAAGTTTAATGTGATGTACACCAACGATACGGACTCGGTGAAGCTCTGCCTCGCCTCAGCCCTATGGCTGCACCAGGTTCTGGAGCATTCACCCGTTTCATCGGCAGTGCCGACTGCACCTTCACTACGGTGGAGAGAAGGAAGAACGCGATGATTCAGCCATCTGGTGCAACAAGCTTGTCGACATCCAGAAGCAATACAAGATCATCAGGAATGGGCAGGAGAAGGACTCCGTGGTTGACCTCGCCGAGACCATCATCGACCCCTGATACGCCAACATGAAAGAAGACAACAATACCAAGGACCTGAACACGTGGGAGATACCTCTGAATCTAGCCTACATAACCTACGTGGCCAAGGACGCATACGCATGCTAGTGTCTGCTTCCCGTAACCGACAAGTACACGGACAGGCGCAGAGTCATGATCAAGCGTGCCAGGAAGGTCTAGATGTTGTACTTTATCTATTTATAAGCACCTTTATCATCTGAGTGTTTCATGCATTAGGCTATGTGTCGTAATTATCTGTTTTGACCGAAATATTTCTTTGAAGAACCCATTAACCTAATTGCTTTTTTAGTGGCTATTTGCTTATGTATGTAACTAGTTCACTTGTCCGTTAAAAAAAACTAGTTGACTCGACTGCCGTGCTTTGAATCTCCTTCCTCCCAACATATTCCCCTCCTCAGGTGGACCCAGCAGGTCTTTGAATTTTCTCCCACTTTCTTTTTCGATGTAAACTGAGTTTTCTCCCAGTACTTTTCCCTAGAACCAACTCAACTGTCCCACGTCTAGCCTAAAAAATAATAATACCCCACGTACTATTAACTCATCAAACTAAAATGATATTTTATTTCATAAGTTGAAAGTTCTTACAAAATAATAATAATAATTGTTTATATATAACTTGGCAAGTTAACTGCTAGTGATTGCGTACATAAGCTTGCAAAGATTTTACTGACCAATGCAGTAATAGACATGCAATCATGTGTTTATGTTTTTATAACATTTCTCCGTCTAGCCCAACATGATATTTTCACCCAGCCCAGCAAGTCTGCGGATTTTGAGAAAAATGCAAATGGGATTTAAACGGGCTGCATTGATGCTACATCATTGTTTCACCCAGCCCAAATGGACTAAAAACAAATGGACTGGCTGACATGTGGACCAGTAGGTCGAGGCCTAAGAAGGCGTTGGATTTACATCCAACGGCCGGCATTCTTCTTCAATCTCTCATCTTCTTCCCCCAGCGCTGTCGGGACCGCCTGCTCCGGCCTTCGGCGTCCAGTGGCATTGTTTTGCGCTCCTTAGTGAAACGCTACCCCGCCGATGGCCAGGACATCCCTCCACTCCGCACCTCCTATTATTCTCTACCTAGTGTAGGCCCACGCCGCACCCGAACCAGTCAAGTTTCCCAGTCCTCTCCATCTGCGACTCCACTACCGCGTCTTCCCCATCTCCGGGTCGTTCCAGTCTGGGGCCTCGCTGTTGTCCATCGCCTCGGTGCGCTCGGCGCGGCGTGGTCAACATACGAGAGTCATCGGAAGAGGACTGTACGTGGAGAGCCTGATGTCTGGGACCCACGAGGTCCATGGTCACACGCAAGGAAAGTTCCTCCTTATTACGCGCTATACGTGGACTGTACGTGGGAAGGGCTTCTGTATTTCGCAAAAAAAACATTCCCCCCACTGACAGGTCGGACCCACTAGCTATATCTTTGCAGGCAAGGAAGTGCCTCCTTATTACGCACAAAAAAAATGAATACCTCCCTGCTAGGTTGGACCCACCATAGTGGGTGGCTGACTTGTGGGCTACTAATTTGACGAGGACGGAGGGCGTTATCAACTTAGTCAATATGAACGATTCTAGGTCCTGTGACCGTACGATGTCCATCCAAAGGCCATAGTGCTTCTTCAACCTCTGGTCTTCTTGCTCCAGCCGCCCAAAGCAGCGCCGGTCGTGCCACGTGCTCCTGCCTCTCATGGTCGGCTGTGATGCCGCGGAGGCCTCACCGCCCCCTACTACTCCCACCGCTGGCCCAGGGTATCCCTCTACTCACCCACACCCCCTGTTATTCTGCGGTGACGGCAGCCTCATGCCACACCCGAACCAGTGAACCCTCGTACTCCTCTCCGCATGGGCATCCACTGTCGCGTCTTCCCCGGCTCCGCGTCATCCCCTTCCTAGGCCTCGCCTTCGTCCACCGCCTTGGTGCTCTCGGCGCGGTGTGGTCAGTGTGGTCAACGACCGACTTCCATCGGAAGAGTACTGTACGTGGAGAGGCTGACAGCTGGGTCCACGGCCACAACCAAGTTTTTTTGTGATTTGCCAAGTAAGTCACTTTGTCAGGCCTGTTGGGCTGCAAATCTTTCAGGACGAGGAGAGCTTCATTCGGCTGGCCGAGAAAATGGCCTATCAGTAATGAGAAATGGGTTGTACATTTTTAAAACACATCAAACCAGCAATTAGTTTCAAATATCTTTTTTTCATTTTGAGATTTTAAATTGCATTTATTTTTATGCGTGGATAATTTGTTGGATTTTATATTGATATACATTTATTTTTAAAATCATTTTGAATGTGACTCGAAATTTCGGGATTAAAAACAGTTCGGACCGCACCGAAATATGCAAAATTTCGTATAATTTTTTGACCCTGGCCACAATATGGGCTGTAATGCTAACAAAAAGAATATGGGCTCCAAAAAAACCTTAAGAATTAGCAAATGGGCTGTAAATTAATAGAAATAATGGAAGATGGGTTGTATGCTGTTTTCCATAGATTTCAGGCTTTCCTAAAAAAGCTTGACACACAAGCATGTGACTATTGGATTTCCATCCAACGGCCGTCGTGCTTCTTCAATCTCTGCTCTTCCTGCTCTAGCTGCTCAAACAAGCGCTGGCGGGACTGCCTGCTCCCTCCTCCCCACGGCCGGCTGTGCTACCGCGCAGGCCTCACCGCCCCATCGTACTCCCATCGCTGGCCTAGCCATCCCTCTACTCACCCACACCTGCTGTTATTCTCCGACGACGGCAGACGAACCAGTAAACCCTCGTACATTCATACTCCCCTCCACGTGGGAAACAACTACCAAGTCTTCCCTGCCTCCGTGTCGTTCCCTTCCTAGGCCTCGCCATCGTCCACCTCCCTGGTGCTCTCAGCGCGGCCTGGTCAACATGGTCAACGACCGACATGCATCTGAAGTGGACTGTACGTGGAGAGGCTGACACCTGGGTCCACGGCCGCACGCAAGGAAATTCCTCCTTATTACACGCAAAATAATGATTCCTCCACCTAACATTTGGGACCCACCGAAAGGGCCTCTGTATTTTGTGAAAAAAATGTTACCGCCGCTAACAGCTTGGACCCACCAGCTATATCTTCGCACGCAAGGAAGTGCCTCCTTATTACGCACAAAAAAATGAATACTCCCCCTGCTACCTAGGACCCAGTATAGTGGCAGGCTGACTTGTGGGCCTACTAAGTTGACGAGGACGGAGGGCTTTGTCAACTTAGTCAATACTCCAGTGACCGTACGATGTCCATCCAACGGCCATAGTGCTTCTTCAACCTCTTGTCTTCGTGCTCCAGCCGCCCAAAGCAGCGCCGGTCGTGCCGCATGCTCCTGCCTCCCGTGGCCGGCTGTGATACCGTGGAGGCCTCACAGCCCCCTACTACTCCCACTGTTGGCCAGGCCATCCCTCTACTCACCCACACCCCCTGTTATTCTGCAGCGACGACAGCCTCACACCGCAGCCGAACTAGTGAACCCTCGTACTCCTCTTTGCGTGGGCATCCACTACCGCGTCTTCCCCGGCTCCGTGTCGTCCCCTTCCTAGGCCTCGTCGTCATCCACCGCCCTGGTGCTCTTGGCGCGGCGTGGTCAATGTGGTCAACGACCGACTTCCATCGGAAGAGTACTGTGCGTGGAGAGTCTGACAGCTGGGTCCACGGCGGCCCCAAGGAAGTGCCTCCTTATTACGCGCAAAATAATTATTCCTCCACCTGACAGCACGGACCCACCGGACGGGCCATCGTATTTCATGAACAAAATGTTTCCCCCTGACTACTGGGACCCACCAGCTACACCTTCGCACGCAAGGAAGTGTGTCCGGGCAAAAAAATGATTCCCCCCTTGACTGCCGGGACCCACCAGCTACATCTTCGCACGCAAGGAAGTGCCTGACAGTCGGGACCCACCTGGTCGAAGCGTACATAGCATTGTTATTCTGGTCGAGAACGTGTACGTACATACTGGTGGATGTAGAGGCGCGCATGTATCGTAGTAGAGGCGCGCACGTAGCATGTACACATACGTACAACGGCCAGTGTGCAAGAAAGAAAATACGGCCACGTATGTGTACATACGGGCGGGGTCTCAAACGCCTACTCACGCATACGTACGGCCAGGGCTCGTGTACATGGCTGGGTTGGAATAGAGAAACAACATCGTCATTGTGTTCATGGTGAACCAACCGGCTGGGTCGGAACGGAATGCGTCGTCGTGTTCATCGGGAGGTCTTGGACGGAACCGGCGATGGAAACTAGGCCTGGTGTACTGTAGAACAGAGAAAACGGCCTTGTGTTCGACCAGCCACATTCGAAACGGGATCCTGTTCATCGGGAGGGGGTCTGGCGTACCGCAAAACGGAGGAAACGGACCTCCTACGGTCGAAACGGGGGTCCTATTGATCGGGAGGGGTGTGGCGTACCGCAAAACGGATGAAACGGACTTGTGTTGGAGCGCTACGGTTAAAACGGGGGTTCTGTTCATCGGGAGGGGTGTGGCGTACTGCAAAACGGGACTCCACAGGATACTGTTCATCTCCACCGTTAACCTCCTCCAGCCTCCACGGGCTACTGTCGACCTCCTCCCGCCTCCACGGGCTCCTGTTCATCTAGCCTCCACAGCGCGCTAGTCCACCGGCTACTGTTCAACTACCCCTCCACGGGCACCCGTCCACCGTCTATTGTTCATCCAGCCCTCCACGTGGTCGTCCTATTCATCCAGCCCTCCACGGGGTCCTGTTGATCCATCCCCAACCGGCTCGATCGATCGGGGTCCTGTTCATCTAGAGGCAACACCACGGGGTCTTGTTCATCAACCCCCACCGCTCACTATTCATCCAACCCCCCACCCCCGCAACGCTCACTGTTCATCCAGAGCCAGCATCAATCGGCTTCAGTTAGCAGTAGTAGCGAAGGAATCGCTCGATCAGGTTTAGTTAACAGCCATCGATCGATCGCTCGGGTTCAGTAACGCGTAGCCTGTAGTGCAATCGCTCGGGTTCAGTTAGAGCCCAAAGCCTCGCTCGGGTTCAGTTAGAGACAACGCCTCGCACACACGCGCGTATGTGTAGGAGCGAAATGCGCATCGCTCGGCCCCCGACCACCAACCGTAACCGGGAACTCCCCGAAATTTTCCTCGCCCTCGCTTCTACCACGGTTTTTGATGTAGGGTGGAACCTTATAGCGTCGATCTTTCACGTTTGGAGGGGATCCTACGGAGGAATCACGAAGAACACGCGGAAGCACGAGGGGAAACACGGGGAGAACGAGAGAGAATCACTCAACCAACAAGGAATCGATCACACAAGTGCTAGATCACCACACACATAAGAGATCCACAAGATACAAAGTCAACAAAGGTAAGGATACAAAGGAACCGTTCATCTCCAAGAGGAGGCCTTGATGTTCTTCCCTAGATAGGGGTCTTGAATCCGCTGGGGGATCTTCTCCGAAGAGGTCCTGATCTCCGAGGAGAAGTAACCGAGTGGATGAGCAAAGGCTCTCACACAAATATGAGCTAATCCAATGCTAAGTCTCAAAGTGAGGAGATGGGGTCCTATATATAGAGTTGGGGGCGAAAGGGTACATGGGCTCAGCCCAACACGCGCACGCAGGCGCTGGCCAGATGATCAGGACGAGGGTCCGGATGATCCGGGCTGGTCCGGATGATCCGGGTGGACGCCCGGATGAGCCGGCTGCTCGGCTGGTGGTGGCGCAGGGCCGGATGTCCGGCTGGTGGTCTGGACGTCCGGGCGGGGTCCGGATGATCCGGGACGGGGTCCAGATGATCCGGCTTCGGGAGGGAGCTTCTGTTGCCTTCGGTGGAGTTAGCCGGATCGTCCGGACCGGGGTCCGGATCATCCGGGCTCTGTCCGGATCATCCGGGCCGCCGTCCAGATCGTCCGGCCACTCTGGTCCTTGCTACTTTTTCTTCTCCGTCTTCATGCATGCCTTCCGCTTCCGGTTCTCCTTGCTTCCTAGCCTCTTCATGGTTGACTCCTTTGTACCTGAGTATGCATAGCATTTCTGTTTGAGGTAGTGACCATGTCTCATGTGAATCGAAAGGGAATTGTGAGAGGAGTGATGTCACCTCAGTTTCAAGAGCTCTTGCACGTGCTCGAGTCATAGGTCCTTGAGGGGTTGGATGTGTTGATGTAGAGTCCATGGGGATGATGGAAGGATGCTCCGCATCATATCCCCTCCCTTCGAAAGGATCCGACCTCGGATCTAGATCTTCATCACCATGGAAAGGCAAAAGGTCTTTGACGTTGAATGTTTCGCTGACATTGTACTTGTCGCTTGGTAGGTCTAGCTTGTAGGCGTTGTTGTTGTAGCGTGCTAACACCTTGAAGGGTCCATCGGCTCGAGGTAGTAGTTTGGACTTGCGTTCATTGGGGAAGCGTTCCTTGCGAAGGTGTAGCCACACGAGATCACCTATGTTGAAGATCATGGGTTGCTTGTTGATGTTGAGCTTGGTCGCTAGTCGTTGTACTTGGCGCTCGATGGTGGTTCTTGTATCTTCATGCATCTTATTGATGTAGCTTGCACGGGCACTTGCGTCGAGGTTGGTGCGCTCTTGTAGAGGTAGAGGTAGAATGTCCAATGGTGACAACGGGTTGAAGCCGTAGACGACCTCGAAGGGGAACTTGCCGGTCGTCGAATGTCTTGCACGGTTGTAGGCGTACTCGGCGATGGGTAGACACGCCTCCCACTCCTTGATGTTCTTCTTGATCAACACACGAAGTAGAGCGCAGAGCGTCCGGTTCGTCACCTCCGTTTGGCCGTCGGTTTGAGGATGGTATGCGGATGAGAACAAGAGCTTGATTCCGAGCTTGGCGCATAGGGTCTTCCAAAAGTAACTCAAGAACTTGACGTCGCGGTCTGAGACGATTGTCTTTGGTACTCCATGGAGGCGCAAGATTTCCCTACAAAAGAGATTTGCAATATGTGAAGCATCGTCTACCTTGTTGCAAGGAATGAAATGTGCCATCTTAGAAAATCGATCCACAACAACAAACACGGAATCCTTTCCATTTTGAGTTCTAGGCAAACCAAGTACAAAGTCCATGCTAATGTCTTCCCAAGGTTGATAAGGAATAGGAAGAGGCATGTAAAGACCATGAGATTGAGCTTTTGACTTAGCTTTGCGGCATGTTGAGCATCTTGTGGTGAAGCGTGAGACGTCGCGAAACATCTTGGGCCAAAAATAGTTCTTGGAGAGCGTGGTGAAGGTCTTGTCACGTCCAAAATGTCCCATGAGTCCACCGCCATGAGCCTCTTGCAAAAGGAGCAAACGAAGAGAAGACTCGGGATGCATAGTTTGTTAGCTCTCATAAGATAACCATCCTTGAGGTAATATTGTTCCCAAGATGTATGCGTCAAACATTTAGCATAATGAGGTGCAAAAGATGGATCATTAGAATACAAATCTTTTATTTTCTCAAAGCAAATAACATTCAACTCAAGTTGCGTGACAAGCGTGCATATGCGTGAAAATGCATCGGCAACTACATTTTCCTTACCCTTAATGTACTTGATCACATATGGGAAAGATTCAATAAATTCACTCCATTTGGCATGACGCTTGTTCAATTTAGTTTGACCTTTCAAGTACTTAAGCGTTTCATGATCGGTATGGATGACAAACTCATGAGGTCTAAGATAATGTTCCCAAACATGTAGTACACGCACTAAAGCATACAATTCTTTGTCATATATGGGATAGTTAAGTTGAGCACCGGAAAGTTTTTCACTAAAATAAGCAATGGCTCGTTTTTCTTGCATCAAAACTCCGCCAATTCCGGTACCACTTGCATCACAATGAACCTCAAAAGTTTTGTCAAAATTGGGCAAAGCAAGAATCGGAGCATGAGTAAGCAAAGACTTGAGCTCATCAAAAGCGGTTGACTGCAAAGGTCCCCAAACAAAAGGAGTATTCTTCTTGCTCAAAGCATGCAAAGGAGCGGTGATTGTGCTAAAATATTTCACAAAGCGACGATAAAATCTTGCAAGACCAAGGAAACTTCGCACTTGTTGCAAATTGGTGGGTTGGGGCCAAGTTTTAATTGCTTCAATTTTAGTTTCATCAACATGGACACCCTCGGAAGAGACAACGAAACCCAAGAAAACCACTTTGTCAACGCCAAAAGTGCATTTTTTCAAGTTGGCATAAAGACTTTCCTTTCGAAGTGTTTGCAAAACAAGCTTAACATGATCAAGATGCTCTTTCATGGTTTTGCTAAACACAAGAATATCATTGAAGTAAACCACAACAAAGATTCCAATGTAAGGTCGAAGTACATGATGCATGAGACGCACAAAAGTTCCGGGAGCTTCCGATAAACCCATAGGCATAACCAACCACTCATATAAGCCAAATTTGGTTTTAAAAGCAGTTTTCCACTCATCACCCTCATGAATGCGGATTTGATAATAGCCACTTTTAAGATCAATTTTTGAGAAAAAATTGGCTCCACTAAGTTCATCAAGCATATCATCTAAGCGAGGAATGGGATGCCTATAGCGAACGGTGATAGCATTAATAGGTCTACAATCAGAGCACAAGCGGAAACTTCCATCGGGCTTAGGCACAAGTATAACGGGAACGGCACAAGGGCTTAAGCTTTCACGTACATGACCGTTGTCGAGTAGTTGTTGTACTTGCCGTTGAATCTCCTTGGTTTCTTCTGGATTGACACGGTATGGAGCTTTGTTTGGAAGTGGCGCTCCGGGGATGAGGTCGATTCGATGCTCAATGCCTCGTAGAGGAGGT
Source organism: Triticum aestivum (assembly GCF_018294505.1). Lineage (NCBI taxonomy): Eukaryota > Viridiplantae > Streptophyta > Magnoliopsida > Poales > Poaceae > Triticum > Triticum aestivum. The sequence goes on along the minus strand of NC_057807.1, from coordinate 207,532,858 downwards.
AGACCCGGAGGTAGCTCATCGGGGAAAACATCTTGAAATTCCTGCAAAAGAGATTGAAACACCAAAGGTAGCTCGTGAATGGTGTTAGTTTTTGTTGCTCCATCCTTGCACACAAGGACAAAGTGCATCACACTCGATGGGTTCTCACACACTTCTCTCATCTCATGTTTGGTGGCGAATAGTATGAGGTTTTTCTCTCTAGGCGAAGAGGCGCTCAAGTTTGGCTTGTGGCTCTCACTCACTTTTTGGTGGCTCACTTTCTCACTCTTCTCTCTTTGGTTGGTGGCTTGTTTGTCGGCTATCACTTGACTAGGAGACATGGGTCGTAGGACATATGCTTTTCCTTTCATCTTGAAGGTATAGTGGTTTGTACGCCCATTGTGGTAGACACCACGGTCAAATTGCCATGGCCGACCAAGGAGGAGGTGGCAAACGGTCATTGGGACCACATCACACTCCAAAGTGTCCTCATATGCACCTATTTTGAAGGATACTTGGACCGTATTCTCAAATCGTATAGTGCCGGAGTCACTTAGCCATTGAACCTTGTAGGGGTGCGGGTACTTCTTCTTGACCAAATGAAGCTTGGAGCATAGTTCTTCGCTTGCCAAGTTGTGGCAACTACCTCCATCGATGATGACCTTGACGGATCGTCCATTGATGCCGGCCTTTGTGTGAAAGATGTGGCATCGTTGGTCCTCTTCTTGTTGATGTTGAAGTGTCAAGACCTTGGAGACAACAAGAGCGGGGCTCGTATCTTCATCACAAAAGACTTGATCATCTTCATCCTTGTTCACGCGTCGGTGCATGGCCACTTGCTCAATAGCTTCCATTTCATCCTCACTCATTGAGTCGTAGGTGCCATCATCGTTGAGGATCATGGTGCGCTTGTTGGTGCACTCATAGGACTTGTGGCCTCGGCCGCCGCAAGTGAAGCACTTAAAGGATCTTGTCTTGACGGTCTCATCGGTTGGAGTAGATGATGAATCACGCGGCTTGAGGTTGCTTGTAGTAGGAGGAAGACGACTTTTACTTGTGGAAGTTTTCTTGTAACTTGACTTGTCGTCGTTGCTTGGAGAAGGCTTGGTTGATGTCGAAGTTGGAGTAGTTGTTGAAGCTTGGTTGTTGGAGAAGCCGTGTGTCTTGGAGGAATACTTGGCATACTTGAAGTCATCTTGCACTTGACGTTCCGCCTTTGTAGCTTGATGCACGAGCTCAATGAGGTTGGAGTAGGGTTGGAAGTCGGCGATCTTCTTGATGGGATGATTGAGTCCATTCAACAATCGTGCCATTGTTTGCTCATCGTCTTCCGTGACATTGGCTCGAATCATGGCAATCTCCATTTCCTGGTAGTATTCTTCAACACTCTTTGTTCCTTGCTTGAGGAGTTGTAGCTTCTTGAATAGATCACGGTTGTAGTAGGTGGGCACAAAACGTGCTCGCATGACATCCTTCATTTGAGCCCAAGTGGTGATTTGAGGTTCGCCTCTTGCTTGTCGGCGCTCAAGGACTTGTTCCCACCATATGAGCACATAGTCTTGGAACTCAAGTGATGCCATAGCGATCTTCTTCTCTTCCTCATAGTTGTGCAAACGAAAGATTTTGTCGACCTTCAATGCCCATGAGAGGTACTCTTCGGGGTCATTGCTTCCATTGAACTTGGGCATTGTGAATTTGAGCTTGCCATAGCGTTGCTCTTCATTGTGTTGAGGTCGATGTTGATGATGACGTTCTTGACGTGGATGGTAATCATCCTCATGTTGCTCTTGGCGAGGAGGAAGTCCATTATCCACTTGCTCTTGTTGACCGTGAGGTTGTGGTTGAGCTTGAGGAGCTTGTGGGGCTTGACGTTGCGCACGCGGATGGTAGTTCCTCTCTTGTATTTCTTCTCGAAGGGCTTCTTACTGATTGCACCTTTCGCGATTGCAGTTGGCGATAGCTCGACTTGATGCTTGAAGGGCACGTTCCGCCTCAAGATCTTGTGCTTCTCGTTGTTGTTGTTGAAGACGTTGTGCCTCGGCGTCTTGTTGCCCTTGGTGTAGGCGCGCTCGTTCTTGTTCTTGTTGGCGACGAAGACGTTGTCGTTCTTGAGTTTGAGCAAACTCTACTTGGTTTGATTGTGGACGAGGAACTTGTTCATCAACTTGCCCTTGGGGATGCTTGTCGTGTAGCGGGTTGCGAGATCCATGACGGTCTTTACGCGCTGCTCGTCGAAGAGTGTTCGATGATGGTGTACTTGTGCCGGAGAAGGAGTCGTCGGAGTGGCAACTTGAGTGGCTCTGTCTTGAGTGTGAGGAAGTAGAAGGACGCCGGTTCACCAACAAGGCGCGGAGCTCGTCCATTCTTGCATCATTCTCTTTCGTGTGCGCGTCGAGCTTGTTGTCGATGCGTTCGCTCATTGCTTGTTGCTCTTGATGGAGAGCTCGTTGTGCGGCAAAGAGGTGGTTCTTGGTGACGTATGATGACATGTCGTCGTCTTGTTCGATGAAGAGTGGATTTGTAGAAGAACTTGGCCTATCCATCATTTCAAGGAAATTGTGAGTGGTAGAAGGAGAAGAACGAATACCAATATACCTTTTACCGAAGTTGAAGATGAATCAAGTTCACTCAAATGCGGACAATGAAATAGCACTATTGGTACCGATCCTTGTCGATTCTCACACCTACACAAGTAAATGCCTTTGGTGGAGCTTGGTTAGGATGGTGGCACAAAATTGATTGCAATCGTTAGCTTGACTCAAAAATGTTGAAGAAGATTCGCAAATTCGCATATGCAACAAGTAGACCAAGCAAGTAGTGGTACACGGAAACACACACGCAAATAGATAAATGGGATTGTGCAAACCAAAAGTGAGCCAAAATGTGGAATCCACGAAAATGCTCTTGTTGCACAATACTAGAGAGACGCTAGCACAATTGCACAATAGGCGGATACGGAGCTTGTGCACAACCTACTAGGCAAAAATGCAACGATCTCTATCCCAAGTATGCTATATGTATGGTATTTTGGTGCAATGATCCAAGATGATCTTATATGACAATCTTAATGTTGTATGATGCTATGCTTGTTGCTTATAAGCTCTTTGCTTATCTTTCCTCTTTGCTTAAAAGCTTGAGTGGCTCTTTCTCTTTTGAGCTCCTTTCTTATGCAAACTAGAAGAACCAAGATAGCAATTTTGTATGCGATGACAACTTTGTGACACACAAGTTGATTCCGAGATGTGCACCACGATGGTATGTATGATATGGTGTATGCAACTAATGTGCACAAGTCACGTTGCCGGCAATACTCAATGGCTAGTCTCGATAGGTAAGCAACACAAAAGATGGTCTATGATGGTTATCAATGCAATTGCAAGGTATGACAAAGATGTCGTCGAGGTTACCGTCCATAGCGAAGATGAGTAGTCGATCAAAATGAGTGTTGTTGTTGATGTCGGACCGCGCCTAAATAGCCGAAACACAATAGGACACGGAAATCTCAACTCAAATTCTCGAACTCAAATTCGAATGGTAGTACGGAGTTTGTGTCTTGGGGTTTTGGCAAGTGGAAGTGGTGGTGGTTGGAGTGGGGAGGTGTAATGTAGGTGTAGGCGGAGGTGGTGGTGGAGGGGGACTGCAGAACTGCAGCTTCGATAGCGGAAGCCGGATGATCTGGGGCAGGAGCCGGATGATCCGGGCGCGTCCGGATGATCCGGGCCAGGGTCCGGATGATCCGGGCGCGTCCGGATGATCCGGGCCAGGGTCCGGATGATCCGGGCAGGTCAACCGCTCTCGGGAACTGCTCGGGAAGAACACGAAAACGGGATGAAATTTGACGATTTCGGGGATTTTGGATGGATTTCGAGGGGGAGAAGGTGGGGAAAAGCAAGATCCATGAGTTACACACCGAATCCACGGATCAAAAACAACAAAACATCATCAAAACTAACAAATCACAAAAAATATGGGGGTTATTTTTGGTGGGGATTTTTGGATTTAGGACGAAAACAACAAAATCAAGCTAGAAAACATGGGGTAGGGGCTCCAAAAACGTGATCAACCTGGCTCATGATACCATATGATGTAGGGTGGAACCCTATAGCGTCGATCTTTCACGTTTGGAGGGGATCCTACGGAGGAATCACGAAGAACACGTGGAAGCATGAGGGGAAACACGGGGAGAACGAGAGAGAATCACTCAACCAACAAGGAATCGATCACACAAGTGCTAGATCACCACACACATAAGAGATCCACAAGATACAAAGTCAACAAAGGTAAGGATACAAAGGAACCGTTCATCTCCAAGAGGAGGCCTTGATGTTCTTCCCTAGATAGGGGTCTTGAATCCGCTGGGGGATCTTCTCCGAAGAGGTCCTGATCTCCGAGGAGAAGTAACCGAGTGGATGAGCAAAGGCTCTCACACAAATATGAGCTAATCCAATGCTAAGTCTCAAAGTGAGGAGATGGGGTCCTATATATAGAGTTGGGGGCGAAAGGGTACATGGGCTCAGCCCAACACGCGCACGCAGGCGCTGGCCGGATGATCCGGACGAGGGTCCGGATGATCCGGGCTGGCCCAGATGATCCGGGTGGAGGCCCGGATGAGCCGGATGCTCGGCTGGTGGTGGCGCAGGGCCGGATGTCCGGCTGGTGGTCCGGACGTCCGGGCGGGGTCCGGATGATCCGGGACGGGGTCCGGATGATCCGGCTTCGGGAGGGAGCTTCTGTTGCCTTCGGTGGAGTTAGCCGGATCGTCCGGACCGGGGTCCGGATCATCCGGGCTCTGTCCGGATCGTCCGGGCCGCTGTCCGGATCGTCCGGCCACTCTGGTCCTTGGTGCTTTTTCTTCTCCGTCTTCATGCATGCCTTCCGCTTCCGGTTCTCCTTGCTTCCTAGCCTCTTCATGGTTGACTCCTTGGTACCTGAGTATGCATAGCATTTCCGTTTGAGGTAGTGACCATGTCTCATGTGAATCGAAAGGGAATTGTGAGAGGAGTGATGTCACCTCGGTTTCAAGAGCTCTTGCACGTGCTCGAGTCATAGGTCCTTGAGGGGTGGGATGTGTTGATGTAGAGTCCATGGGGATGATGGAAGGATGCTCCGCATCAGTTTTTTCCGTCATGGACAGCCCAAAGAATGTCATGCAGCTGCGTCTCCAGCCCGCCCAGGACGAAAAGCCCATTTTCTGTCATGATTTTTTGTCATAGAAGTAGGAGCCCACCACATTTTTGATGATATCGTGTTTTGTGACAATTATCGTCATAGAAGTGTCATAAGTATGACAGAAAAAAGTTTCGTTCGGCCCAAAATGTCACGGATGTGTCTCTTTTTTGTAGTGCTAATGGGTGACGGCCGATTGAACAACAAAAAATTGAACAATAATCTACCACTTTTACCTTTACTTTTATCTCTCTCCCTTGTTCTTCTTCTTCCTCGTTCTTCGTTCGTTCTTCTTCATTGCAGAGCGGCAAACCTGGAGGCACTAGAGGCGGTCAGGTCGACCTAGGTCAGCCCATAGCCGCCGCGCGCCCTGACGGGGCCCCTCTCGGGCGTGTGGGGTTTTGGGTTCTCCAAAGCGCCCGCCAGATTTCTTATATACCGCGCTTTCGGCTGGGTCTCCTTCGACTTGAGCTGCGGTGCATCACCCCCGGCGTCGAGGGTACACGTTGATGTGTTCATGTGCAAACACACTTTTCCGACGAAGCTTTGAACGTTCTCCAGCCCGTTCTTACTATCAAGAGATCGTCATCTAGGGTTTGCAATCTAAAAAGGTAATATGAATACCCAATTCCCTACTGTAGATGCAAATACTTCATATGGTGTTACTAGATCGTTTAATGAGTATACTCTATCGGCCAGTCCTAGTTTTTCAATAATGCATCTAATTAGATGCATAAGCCGATTCAAAGTAATTTATATTCTTCAACTTTTTATGATACTAGTAACCTACAACTTATGTATCCTAACTCTCATGCATCGGCAACCCCACAAATCCATATGCCGATGAACAACATGATGGGTTTGGTTAATCAATTTGAAACAGCTCTGTTAAAATCTTCAATAGCATACAAGAAAGTGATTCGCCCTTTTATTCATCGTCAACTAATTTGCAATATGTGAATCCAACCTTGCCAATGGATGGGATAAATGGCCATACTGCTACTAGCTATTCGGCCAGTTACTCTCAACCATCATATGCTACACCTCATGACAGTAATTTTTCAGCACCATACACAACTGTAGATGTTCATAATTCGGCTTCACACATTTCTGGTCATAGCCGAATAAATGTAAATTTAATAGGAGCGGTTGTGCCAAATATTGTTGAAGATGACGTAGTTGTGGCCGCATTGAAGATTTTAGCCCAGAATAAGAGGATTAGTGATTTTTCCTTGATCAACATAAAAAAGGGCTATTTCCTGATTATGCGGCAATAAAAGCTAGAGTTTTGCAAGGATATGAATCTTTGCCAATTGATAAAATTGGCAAGAAAAAATATGGTTTTACAACAATGCATATGCCTTCACCTAGTACTACATCACATTATACACCCCCTACACAATTGCAAAATTTTGGCAACACTCGTGTGTCATTGCCGAAAGAATCTAAAAGCATTGGGGGCAATCATATCCGGAGTGGGCTGAAATTGAGAAAAAACTTAAAGCCAATTTTGCCGATGGCCGCCAAAAACAAACAAAGAAAGAATCGGCTCAAATAAAAGAAGCACTGCAAATAGGTAGAATCAATGAAAAGAAGGATGATTCGGAACATGAAAGTGCTTCGGTTGGAAAAGCCGAATCAAGTAGTTTATATTCTGAGTCCATCGAATCCAAAGAGGCAAGCATTATTGAGAAAGGGCATGGCAAGCATAACAAAATGATTGTGCTTGATTTTTTTGAAGGTAAGGAACCTACTTCCTGCACTGTGAGTTTCGTGCCACATAAATTGACAAGCCTCAAGGACAAGAACAAGTAGTCGAACAACATTCGGTTGACAAGGATCTTCAAAGTAAAAATGCACAGAATCAAGAAAATGGTGATGAAAAGCCATTGGGGAGCCATCCGAAGACGGAGAAAAGTATTATTGAAGTGATACAACCATCATGCTCTCCCAATATATTTGAAGAGGTATGTTTAGCAAGTAATTTACCTATTTTTAGATTTGGTCAGAACTTTATTGTTGATGCATCTATTAGAAAAATCCTCATAAGTAATTTTCAAAGACCAATGAAGAAGGGTAGTTTAGTTGTTAGCAATAAAATTGTTATAGAACATATCGGTCAACCAATTGCGCAATTTACAAAGACCGATAATGACTTATTGTTGCAGCCATAGCTTTCCCTGTTGCTTTATCTAAATTTCATTTCTAATTGGGTAGCTTTGCTTATTTCATACTTGTCTTGCACTTGGTCTCAATTGAGACATGTATGTTCTAACTAATTTCCTTTTAGAAATTTAAAGCCAAGGTGAAATTATTTTGAGAAAACCGATGCTAGTATAATATCTTACCCAAAGACATCGAAGATAGAGTGCAAAACACAATGCATAGCCGAATGGTGTGACGCAAAATCTGAACCATTCATTTGTTTAACTCCAAAGCCGTTCTCACGGCAAGATCGGCTAGAAAATAAAAGGTTTACCTTCAATTGAAGCATGTGTGATCAAATATTTGATTTGTTGCTGAAAAATAATTACATAGAATTCTTGATCACCATGTCAAGCCATCAATTCAAGGACGAATGTATTGTAGGTTGCATCATTCATTCCAACATAATTTTCACGATTACAACAGGTTTCGTCAAATAGTTAAATCGAATATTTATAAAGGACGATTGAGATTTGTTGAAACACCAAAGGATGACCAGTCTATTTTGATTGGTCTTGATGGGAAAAAATTTTGCATCGGCTTCTTCAAGTTAATTATTTAAATGATCGAAAGGTAAAAATAGTGGATGATGGGATCAAGTTTTCAAGTAAACAAGTTGTTCAAGAGCACAATGAGGATATTCTTGAAGGCAGGAATTCCCTCAAGGTTGCACAGAAGACGCCAAGTACTGGGGGGCAACAAGAAAATTCAGAGATCAATGAAAGCAAACCAAAAGAAAACAAAGGCCCAAATAAGCGCAAGTGTAAGAGATCAAAACTCACTTTTGCTGAACTATTGGATAAATATCAAAAGAAGAGTGAAGAGGAGAATGCTTATCGGCCAAATCATGCAAAGTAACCAAGATCACCCCCAAGGCGCAAATATGAGGATCATATTGGCAAAGTGAGAATTATAATGCAACATATTCATATCCTTATTTTGGGCCGCCAATGCCAATGTCGTGGATGCCTCCCCATGCTCATTTAAATCCATATTAATCATGGGACAGATATGCCACAAGGGCACATTCTCCATCTTATTTTTGACCATCTCACCAGTACTATGCAGCTCCAAGAAGATTTGAACATTTGAACAATCACGCATCAAAGACCGTTTCAATCACAAGGAATCGGTCTAGAGCTCAAGGAATAAGAAAGAGGTGGTCAAGCAAGTTTACCTTGTGAAAAGAGATGGTCGTAAGCGTCCAACTTCATATTTGATCTCAAATAACAAAGAGCAAATTAAAGTGTTGACATTGGCTACAAAAGGCAAAGAAGTGAAGCAATCAATTGATAAAAATCAGAGTGCCAAATCTGAAGAAAAGAAGTTGAAGGTGCACAAGGACCAAAAAGAGTTGCCATTGGTTGAAACAAAATCACAGTCTAGGTCCTCACTCGGCTTATCGTGTTGGCAAAAGAAGGAGCTACAAAATCTTAGTGCACAAGAGCTGAGAAACAAGAACATGGCATGGGTTCCCAAAAGGAACAGTCAAAATAAAACTGATGCTTGTCCTCCTATTGCACCAAGTGTTACTTAAGTGAAGAAAGGGAATGATGGAACCGGAAAACAATTAAGCCGAAGGTGTACATCAACCCATGAAAATCTTCAGTTAGCACATCATCCATATTCGTCAAACAAGCCATTGATGTCTTTGCCATGGAATTCATCCCCAGGTATGATTGGTTTCCCTCCATGGTCTTATTTTGATCCATGGACGCAATGTAATTTTTTATGTCATGAAAGGGTACTACCAAATCAATATACATTTGATTGGTTACATTTTTATTGTTAATACAAAGGGGCTGAAATATTTTATTTCTATATAATTTGTTTGTTTTGGCTATTCATGCTTTGGTGGGTGACTTCTACATGGACCTCATGGAACCGACCGATATTTATCTATCATCCTAAGAATATATCTAAGAATAGCCGGTGTGGTATTCTAACATAGTCCTTAGTTTGAGTAGAGATTGAGACAAGTGCTTGCATAGAAATTTGTCAAATTGATGCCATTGAAGATATTATGCATAGGCCAATTCACCAAAACTGCAAAGTGTACTTACATTTTGATTGGGTGTGCTTTGGCTTATTAGTTTTCAGAATTTACATAAAGCCAAATCATGGTTGATTTTATTATTGAGCGTCATATTGACATCATGCATAATACTGATTTTAGCTTTATCTCTCTAGTACCATGGTGATTATATATTGATGGTTAAATTTGTAGCAATGGCCAAGGTGTTGGTGTTGTTTATATATCTCCTTATGGTGCTATTATGTGAAGCCTCATGCCGCTTAAAATATTTATGCACAAATGATCAAAGCCGAATATGCATTGTTATTAGGATTGGTGCTTTCCTTGCTATAGGTGATGTACATAGTGAGGCTTTCGGTTATTCGTTATTAGTATAGTGCCACAAATATCCAAGGGTTATCAATGTTTTGACGAATCACTTTTAGTTTATCTTGAGATATGTCTAGACGTAAAATTTACCTTGGGTTGATTTAATATGCATCATATATCTAGACATGACAATTAGAGAGAGTTGGCATAGCAAGCATCCGGCTACCATGTTGGTCATGGTGTATTGCACATCTATCAATAGCCGATGCTTATTCTTGCCAACATAGCTAAGGCCACTAATGAAACTATTATGCGGGCATAGCAAAGATTGGAGGAAGTTCTTTCTGGCTTATTTGCAAAATCCTAGCGGAAGTGTGAATAATATGGTTCAGAGGGTGGCTTTGAGATAAATATCTATGGAACCATATCATCGGACTGTTATAGAAATTGAGAAGTTTTCACCCAAGTTTGCATCAAGAGGTTTAAACAAGCAATGGCTGCTATAAACTTATCATCCTAAAAGCATATAAATGGCCGATGGTGTGTTGACATCATCCTTAGAACCAGGACGGAAGAAGTTATTTTTCGGCACGCTAGCTTTGCCAAAAACAGGGAGGCATGTGTTGACGCTCAAAAGTGGCACAATCATAGAGAGTAGCTTTAAGTTATATTAAGACTAATTCAAACTTATGATTGGAGGTCACCTCCGAATGGATTTGTTTAAGAAGATTGAGATGGATATGAACATGGTATAAAGCGGATCTCTTATGCAATAGTTATGAGAAGTTCAGAGATGCTCATGTTGACACGAGATTGAAGAATGGAACGAAACTCAATTAATATGGCCTATGATGGAAAATTCTTCGACACGAAAGTTGTGCGTCTTGTTGAAGCGGTCGATTTCGATATAAAAATCGTGAGAATCGGAATTCATATGCAAAAGTTAGAGACATCAGAATGCAGCCCTGCCAGGAGGCAAATATGACGCGCTCCACCACACACGTGTTTGATGGGTAGCGCTACCAATCAGCTGTTTTGTGTGAGAGACTCGGCCCTCAATATGGATTCAAATCAAAAAACGTTCAACATGAAAGTTGTTTGTCTCATTGAAACAGTCAAATTTTCTTTTGGGCTCGTCTTCATCCGAGGTTGTTTGTGGCCTATGGGACCTAAAAACCGAACTGATGTTCTAGACTTAACTAATCAAAGTTCGGTTAATTTTGGAAAGATTTGGACGTGATTTGGACATGATTTGGGGTCCTTTTCTTATACGGGATGTCCATCTGCCTCCTACATACCTAAGGGGTGATAGCCAATTGAACAACACACTATCGATCAAGTCATCTACCACTTTTTATCTTTTATCTTTTCTCCTTAACCCTAGTTATTCTTCTTCCTCGTTCTTCGTCTGTTCTTCTTGTTGCAGGGCGGCGAACCTCGAGGCCCTAGGGGCGGTCAGGCCGACCTAGGGCAGCCCATAGCCGCAACGTGTCTAGACGGGGTCCTTCATGGGCGCGTGATGTTTCAGGTCTACAAAAGCGTCTACCGGATTGCTTGCATACTGCACTTCCGGACGGGTCTCCTTCGACGTGAGCTGCGGTGCATCACCCCCGGCGTCGAGGGTACACGGTGACATGTTCGTGTGCGAACATAAACATATCGTTGATGCTATGATGAAAGCTTTGGAAGAAATGTTGGAATTAGAGATTTCAATTCATAGAAAATTACATGATGGATGGGAACCCACCATTAAAGTCAAGATTAAAAATTATGATTGTTTTTCTTTATGTGATTTGGATGCTACTGTTTCCACAATTCCGAAATCTTTATGTGATGTGCTTGGTCTTACCGATATTGAAGAATGTTCTTTAAATTTGCACTTGGTGGATTCTACTATTAAAAGGCCTATGGGAAGAATTAATGATGTTCTTATTCTTGGAAATAGGAATTATGTGCCCATAGATTTTATTTTTCTTAATATTGGTTTCAATCTATCTTGTCCAATTATATTTGATAGACCGTTTTTAGGTACTATTGGTGCCGTGATTGATATGAAAGAAGGCAATATTAAATTTAAATTTCCCCTAAGGAAGGGTATGGAACACTTCCCTAGAACAAGAATTAAAACACCATATGAATCAATCATGAGGGCATATTATGGATCTAGAACCAAATATGACAATACTTAGATCTATGCATTATGCCTAGCTAGGGCATAAAACAATAGCACTTGTTGTGAGGGAACCCAATGAATAAAATTTATTTTTGTCTTTTTCTTTCCGTTCTTGAGTGTTTGCACAATTATGCTACTATTATGATTGTGTTTTTATGTTTTAATTTGTGTTTGTGCCAAGCAAAGATTTTGGGATCATGTTGAGTGATAGTTGATTTGATCTTGTTGGAAAACAGAAACTTTTGCGTCCAGTAAAATAATTTTGAAAAGTCACAAAAGTGACGAAAAATTCTTAATTTTTTACACAAGATTGATATACAAATTGCCTATGTTGTCCTAATTGTTGAGAATTTTGGGAGCTGCAGAAGTATTTGAAGTTTTCAGATTGCTACAGACTGGTCTGTTTTTGACAGATTCTATTTTCTTTGCGTTATGTGCTTATTTTGATGAATCTATGGACTCTATCGAGGGGTATGAGCCATAGAAAAGTTGGAATACAGTAGATATAATGCAGAATAAAATATGAATGGGTTTGCAATAGTACTTAGAGTAGTGATTTTCTTTGTTATACTAACGGATCTCATGAAGGTTTTGTTGAGTTTTGTGTGATTGAAGTTTTCAAGTTTTGGGTGAGATAACGAAGGATAAAGGAATAAGGAGTAAGAAAAGCCTAAGCTTGGGGATTCCCATGGCATCCCAAGCTATTATCTAAAATAGAAGCAAGCAACTCAGCTTGGGGACGCCCGAGTGGCAGCCCCTCTTTCTTCTAAAGACTTTCGGTAATTTACTTGGAGCTATATTTTTATTCGTCACATATCATGAGTTTTGCTTGGAGCGTCTAGTATGATATGAGTTTTTTCTTGTTTTGCTTTTTATTTTGTGTCATCTATCCTTGCTGGACACTCCTATTTGAGAGAGTCAAAATCATGCTATGAATTGTTAGAATTGATCTCTATGCTTCACTTAAATCTTTATGAGCTATGAAATTGCTGTAGTGCTTCAATTGTATCTTTTTTAGCACGGTTTGGTTTAGTATTTTTGAAGAAATGCTCTCATGCTTCACTTAGATTTATTTGAGAGTTAGTAAAAAAATTGAGAAATTCTCTCTTGCTTCACTTATATTATTTTGAGATAAGAAATTTTTTATGCTCATGTTCTTCACTTAGATTTGTTTGAGCTATCAAAAGAAACATATGAAATTCGTCCCAAAGTGATAGATATTGAAGAGGGATATAAAATAAGTTTCATGAAGATCATTGGACAAAATAAACTTGGTTCTTTGTAATAGTTTTGCGGTATGATGATATAATATTGAGTCATGTTGACGAGTAATTATGCTTTAGTAAGAATATTGGTGTTAAGGTTTGTGATTCCCTATGCAAGTACGAAGTCAATAGTTATGCAATGAAATTACATCCTACTTATGGTGCAGTATTCGATGTTAGTTATGCTTAATGGTCGCTTATGAGATTTTTTGTTTCTTGGTTGGATGCTTCTCAATCTTTTGCTAGCCTTCACTTGCACTAAATATGATTACTACTTGTGCATCCAAAATCCATAAACCATTTTTGCCATATGAGTCCATTATACCTACCTATATGTGGTATTCTTTTGTCGTTCTAAGCAAATTTGTATGTGCCATCTCTAATCTTCAAAATAAATTTCTCATTTGTGTGCTCATACCACTCACGAAACGGTAGGGGGTGGCTGATATTTTTCCATGCTAGATGTGGTATTCTCAAGATGAGTGTTTATTCCCTTGTCATTATACGAGAGTACGACAAAGGTATTAGGGATGCTCAGTCCCATAATGAAAAATGAATTTACTTTATGTTGTCAAATAATAAATTCCTTGGGAAGTGTTGGTATGGACAACACCCGTGGATTCGATTAGCCGTGGAATGTGGAAGTATGGTGGAAAAAGGAATAAACTTTATTTTCTCTTTGGGAACCGCCTATGATATATCTAGTATGGAAAGTATTGGGAACTACTAGATCATTTTCATTGACAGGAAAGGCATGCCACCCATAATGTTTTATCTCTATCTTTTTTCGCTTTGAGCTCTAGCACCTCTACAAATCCCTACTTCCCTCTGCGAAGGGCCCTTCTATTTACTTTATGCAATTTTTATTGTTTGAGTCTCCATCTTCTCTCATAAAGCACCAACTAAGGGGCACTATGATCGTACTTGAGCATTGGGTGTAGCTAATATGCGAGTGTGTTTCATGAATGGATCAATGATTGAGCATAATGGGCTAGGAATAACTTGCTTTACTATTGATAGTTTGAAAGACATGGTTGCTTGTTAATAGGCTTGAGTATTGATATCTTCATGTCAAAACTAGACTATTGCTTTGAATCATATAAAAGTCCAAATGTCCATGCCACAAAAGAAAAGAATATATGATGAACATGTGAGGCAGCATTGCACATCCAAAAATCTGTTTTTATCATTTACCTACTCAAGGACGAGCAGGAATTAAGCTTGGGGATGCTGATATGTCTCCAACGTATTTATAATTTTTTATTGTTCCATGTTGCTATATTATCATTCTTGGATGTTTTACCATCATTTTATAGCAACTTTATATCATTTTTTGGGACTAACCTATTGACATAGTGCCCAGTGCCAATTGCTGTTTTTTGCTTGTTTTTTTACTTCGCAGAAAATCAACACCAAATGGAGTCCAAACACAGCGAAATTTTTTGGTGATTTTCTGGAGTAGAAGACACTTTGGGCCAAGAAAGTACTAGAGGATGCCTCCGAGGGGAGCACAACCCACCTGGGCACGCATGGGGGCATAGGCGTGTCCTGGTGGGTTATGCCCACCTCGTCCACCTCCCACACCGCCTCTTTGCTCTACAAATACCCCAATATTCCAAAAACCCTAGGGGAGTGGACGAAACACAATTCCAGCTGCCGCAAGTTCTAGAAACCACAGATCCAATATAGACACCATCAAGGAGGGGTTCATCGTCCTCATTGGTGCCTCTCCGATGATGCGTGAGCAGTTCATTGTAGACCTACGGGTCCGTAGTTAGTAGCTTGATGGCTTTCTCTCTCTCTTCTGATTCTCAATACAATGGTCTCTTGGAGATCTATTTGATGTAACTCTTTTTGTGGTGTGTTTGTTGGGACCCGATGAACTTTGAGTTTGTGATCAGATCTATATTTTTATCCATGAAAGTTATTTGAGTTTCTTTTGATCTCTTATATGCATGATTGCTTATAGCCTCGTATTTCTTCTTCGAATCTTTGGTTTAGTTAGGCCGACTAGATCAATTTTTCTTGCCATGGGAAGAGGTGCTTTGTGATGGGTTCGATCCTACGTTTCTCAATCCAGTGATGGAAGGGGAAATGACACGTATGTATCATTGCTATTAAGGATAACAAGATGGGGTCTATTCCTAAATGAATAGATCTTGTCTACATCATGTCATCATTCTTATTGCATTACTCCGTTTCTCCTTGAACTTAATGCACTAGATGCATGCTGGATAGAGTTCGAACCTTCTTGGGTCTGCGGAGCCCTGAATCCGACATTTGGCGCGCCAGGTAGGGGTTGTCGAAGGTCCACCTCCTCATCAGCTGCGCTCCACCCGTGCTGCATGTTTCCCACGGCAGGCGCTGCTCCGCCCGCTGGGCCGCCAGGCGCATTCGAAGGCATCGCGTGCCTTCGAGCTTTCTCCCCCTCCTTGCGACAAGTGCGGTGGTCGCTGATGTTCAGGTCGGTGTTGCCGCTGCGGTACAGCAGCACGGCGGACCTCACGGAGTTCCTTCGGGCGTAAGTAGAGGCTATCTAGGTGGCGGGCAACGATGACAAGGTCATGACGAACTGGCTCCCTATGGTCCTCACGGGCGTGCCAAGCTCCTGGCTGCTCAGCTTGCCAGAGTCCTCAGTGGCCTCCTGGGAGGAGCTGCGTGATCTGTTCATCACACGCTTCACGGCACCAGCGCCCCACGCCATTGCGGCCATTCTCAGCGGGTCGCGGGCGCCGGTTTCAAGCCGCCACATCAAGCAGCTCTTCCGACAGGTGGGGGTCGCCCGACCACGGCAGGGGGCTCCTCCAAGCAGGGCGGCGCCCGAGACCGACAGCATCTTCGACTTCAGGGATCACCCCAGGACCATAGTCGGTGCCGCCGCGCTCCCCATGCTCTGCATGCCCGCCATCAGCAACGTTGCAGTCAGCAGGACCCTCATCGACGGTGGTGCTGGCCTCAACATCCTCTTTGTGGAAGCTTTCGATCAGCTTCATGTGCCTTACGACCAGCTCGCCCCCAGCAGACCCTTCTTAGGGGTGGTCGGCGGCTCCACCATTCCTCTGGGCATATCTGCCTCCCTGTTACCTTCGGCACGCGCGACAACTACTGCACCGAGCTCATCGACTTCAACATCGCCCACATCAGCCTTCCGTGCAATGTCATCCTTGGGTATCTGGCCCTTGCCAAGTTCATGGTAGCTATGCACCCTAGCTACAACGTTATCAAAATGCTGGGGAGCAGCAGCATCCTCACTGTGATGGGGGACACCCAGGATGCAGTTATGGCCCTCAAGTTCGCCTTCAAGGCCGCGGCAGCCACGCAACCAGGCGCCAAAGGCACCCCAGAAATCCCGGAAGCTGCGCTCGTAAAGAAGAAACAGTTGTTCTCTCAAGACCGGGCCGAGACGAAGCAAGTGCCAGTCGACAACAGGGCTTAGGCCCCACCTTCACCATAGGCGGCGGCCTCTCTCCGATCCAGGAAGAGGTGCTGGTCGGTTTCCTCGGCACGAACAAGCATGTGTTCGCATGGAGGACAACGGACCTGGTCGGCATGCCATGAGATGTGATCGAGCACCATTTGATGGTGTGCCCCTTTGCGTGCCCAGTGAAGTAGAAGGCGTGGCGGCAAGCTCCAGGGAAGCAGTCGTTCATCATCCAGGAGGTCCACAAGATGCAAGAAGTTGGCGTCATTCGGGAAGTGAGGCAACCAGATTGGCTGGCCAATCCGGTCATTGTTCCCAAGAAGGGAGGGAAGGAACGCATGTGCGTTGACTTCACGAGCCTCAACAAAGCTTGCCCTTAGGACCCTTTCCCTCTTCCGCGCATCGACCAGATCATCGACTCCACCGCCGAGTGTGACTTGCTGTGGTTCCTGGACGCCTTCTCGGGCTACCACCAAATCAAGATGGCGGTGCATGACATTGAGAAGACAGCCTTCCTGACCCTGTGCGGGGTATGTTGCTACACTTGCATGCCATTCGGGCTGCACAATGCTGGCGCAACCTCCAAGTGGTTGATGCACATTGCCTTGGGCCGGCAGCTCGAGAGAAATGCCAAGGCGTACGTAGACGACATAGTGGTCAAATCAGGGGAAGCAAGGACCCTTGTCAAAGATTTGGAAGAGGTGTTCGCTAACCTGCACAAGGTAAATCCGCGCCTCAATCCGGAGAAATGCGTGTTTGGCGTCCCGTCCAGCAAGCTGCTGGGTTTCCTGGTGTCACACCGGCGGATCGAAGTTAACCCAGAGAAGATCAAGGCGACAGAGAGGATGAGCCTGTCGCAGACCGTCAAGGGGATGCAGAAGCTCGCAGGTTGCATAACTTCATTGGGGCACTTCATCTCCAAGCTTGGCGAGCGCGCCCTCCCGTTCTTCAAGCCGATGAAAAAGAAGGGCACATTCGAATGGACTCCGGAGGCCGAGGCGGCCTTCCAAGACCTCAAGTGGTACCTATCCAGCTTGCTAGTGACGGTGGCGCCTTGCCCTCTCTAGCCCCTGGTGCTTTACCTGGCTGCCACACTCCACTTGGCCAGCGCGACACTCGTGGCGGCCGGGGAGGAGCGTGCGGATGCGGGTGTGCAGCGTAGCGCTCCGCGCCCGACCGCGCCATCGCCCCTCAGAGCGGCGCTCCTGAGGCCCTGACTACCCCACCGGAGGGCAAGCCTCCCGAGGCTCCCTCATCTCAAGAAGGGCAGGACGCCGTTGACGCCTCTTCCCTCGTCGAGTACCCCGTGTACTTTGTCAGCACGGTGCTGGGTGACGCATGAGCATGCTACCCCATGCCGCAGAAGCTCCTGCTCGCGCTCCTCATCGCCTCTAGGAAGCTGCGCCACTACTTCCAAGGCCACCCCATCAAAGTCTTCTCCGCATACCGCCTGGAGAAGGTGCTCCGGAGCCCCAACCCCACGGGAAGGGTTGCTGAGTGGAACATTGTCGTGGGAACGAACACCTATGGGGCAGGGCCCCTTTTCGGTCCGGCAGGGAGCGGAGATCGCACAAAGAGCGGATCGAGGCGAAGCACGCGAGCGGTTTTACCCAGCTTCGGAGCTCTCCGGAGAGATAAAACTCCTACAGCTGCTTTGTGATTGTATTCTCTTCTTGCTTGAAAGCGTGAGTGTTCTCTGGTTTCGAATGCCTCGAACCCCCCCCCCTACGTTGCGCATGGGCCTCCTTTTATACTCTAAAGGGGTCACCGACAGGTGGCAACGTAGGCGAGGGCAAAAACGTAAAAGATGTGGTTGGTACATCTACTTGTACAGTGCACCCTACCTAACTCTGACGGCAGGGGACAAAAGCATTAAATGCCCGTCTGAGTCGCCCAAACAGTGTAGAAAAGTGACCGTTAAGGGTGCCACCGCTTGCCACGATGGCCATCTTGTCATCTCCGCTTGCCACCTCGCACCGCTAGCTGCACAGCTTCCTGCCACGCGTGCCTGGAAAGGCCCCAGGGCGACACGTTGGGGGATGTGCTGGAGCGCGGGTGTCAAGTGGTAGCCTTGTCGCGGCAAGCGCCTTGCCGCGGTCGTTGTCTTGTCGTGTCCAGAAGCTTGTCGCTCGCCAGGCCTTGCCGGGACGCGAGGCGCGTCGCGGCAAGTTCCTTGAAATGCCTTGGTTGGCCTTCCCGGCAAGCTCCTCTTGCCGGGGCCTTGTCCTTCCCGGCAAGCTCCTCTTGCCGGGGCCTTGTCCTCTCGGCTTAAACACTTTGTTCTTGAATGGCTCCAAGGGAACCAACGGAGGACCTTGGCGATCGCCCGGCAAGCCTTGCCGCGGGGTGCTGCGACTGCCCGTGCACAAGTTCGGGATACTAGGGTACCCCTACCCTAGTACACCGACAGGAGCCCCCGGGCCTGGGCCACACACGGTGCCGAGCGCTGTTGGGCCAGGCCCAAAACAGTGCATGGGCACACGCGGCCTGGTTTACGCCGAATCCTGTTCCGTATCCACTGCGCCCTCCCTTAACAGCACGCGTCGAATGCGGCGTCGTGGGAGAGATCGTCGGTGGTTCCCCCACCTTCGCCTCCTCCCTCTTTATAAGCAGGGGAAACATGGGCAGTTCCCCCACCTTCGCCATTTGCTGTTCCTAATCTCGAAAATCTCCGCCGCTCCCCTCTTCTTCCAGAGCCGAAAGAGAGCAGCGCTCCGCCCCCCCATTGCCACCGGCGCCACCAACACCGTCGGCCCCCACCAGCACCTCCGCCATGGCTCCGAAAGCCAGGAAGGGGAAGTCGACCGAGGCGCAGCGGCTCGAGGCGCTGCGGAAGGAGCGGGTAACGTTCCCCCCCGAGCTCTCTGCGCAGGAGCTGAGGGAGTGGTACTACCTCTTCTGGTCGAGGAGACACGAGCGCATCCGTGCACCAAGGTACTCTCCGCCGCCGCTTCGAAACGGATTCCGACGGGATACCCCTTCTTCGCTCTGTTCTTCTACTGCGGGCTCTGCCCGCCCTTCTCCGAATTCTTTTGTGATATCATGAACACCTACGGGTTTCACCTCCTTGACTTCACCCCCAACGCTGTCCTGACCATGGCGGTTTTCGCACATCTCTGCGAAAACTTTGTCGGAGTCCACCCAAATGTAGCCCTTTTCCGCCACTTCTTCATGCCCCGGGTCGAGAGAGGAGAGCCTCTAGCTGGCGGAATCGCCTGGATCTCGAGAGCGGGCAAGAAGGAGGCCTATCTGGAGGGGGAGCTCCGTAGCAAATGGGAGGAGTGGAGATCAGATTGGTGCTGGATCATCGAGGAGAACCCGCAGCCCTTCACCGCCCAGTGCCAAGCTCCAGCAGTGCGCGACAATGATTGGAGTAGCCTGGCCCCAGAAGACAACAGGCTGAAGATCGCCACCACCCGGATCTTGCGCCTCAGGCTTTCCGGGCTCACTGTAGGCATTGTTGGCACGGACTTTCTTCGCCGCCGCATCGCCCCCCTGCAGGAGAGGGGGAGACCCGCCTGGGAATTTGGGGGCCCGGCGGATATCATGAGGCTGCGTCCGGGCCTCAATTTCAATTTCACTGTCTTGGAGCTGGATGCGATGCTAAAGGAGCTGTTCAAGCACGATCCTCAGTATCCCGAGTGGTTCAGGTTGCCGGCTGGTGTCGTTCCGCTGTGCAACAACTCCTCGCTCGACCGCATCCGTGCTATGATGCCGTTGTGTGACTCGCACGGAATCGTCCCCACTTGGCAAGAGCCGGCAGACGACGTCGTGCAACAGTTCTTTGATGGCTTGGTGGAGGTGGCGGTCTGTGCCGACGAGCAGAGAAGCCTCACCCACGACAACATCGAAGCGGAGATGCAGCGCATCACCACTAGGGCGGAAGAGGCGGCGGCAGCCGCTGCCGCGGGCGAGTTCGGGTTCACCGTGGAGGAAGCAGAGGCAGCAGAGGCGGCAAGCCTTGCCGAGCGAGAGTGGATCGACGGCGAGGAAGAGCTTGCCGCGCCTGACGCCGAGTCGAGCGAGCCCGCCGAGGACGCGAGCGGTGTGCCATCTCCAGGTGGCTTGTCGCAAGCAGAGCCCGCAGCGCAGCCCCCAGCTCCACCAAGAAGGCCTCTCCGCAGGGCCGGGGATGCAGCAGGGCGGCAGACGGGTCAACAGCCAGGGCGCCGCGCGACACGCTCCGACGCGACAAGTACTGTTGCCACGGGAGCGCCTCATGCTGCTGCGGCAACCGGAGCGGGGTCGTCCCGGGCCGCTGCTGCAGCCCCCACCAAGCGGCCAAGGGATCCTACTCCTCCGCCTCGTCACGCCGGAGGCGGGCTGAACTTCGACCTCTCCGCACTCAGCTCCGACGAGGAGGAAGAATAGTAAGATTTTTTTGTTGTAGTTGTAATTCTTCAATTCTTGCTTGTCTTTGTCTTGTATTTGATTTGCTCTACTCTGGACTCCTTTCCTTTTCAGGACTCTGGCCCAGAGAGCGGCGAAGAGAGCCAAGGCCCCGGTGATCGTCATCGAGGACGAGCCCACCGCGACGGCAGGGGGCGCGCCCGAGACCACCTTGCCGGACCCGGCCACTACTCCCCAAAGCAGCCACCAGCGCAGCCCCCAGCGTAAGTACATGGTTCCCTTCCCGCTGTCAGGCGCGCATGGGTGCTCTATCTTTGTTGGCATCTGATTATTTGCTTGTGTAGGAGCAGAACAACTCCAGCAGGAGGGCCCGGAAACTACCTCCGACTCATCATCTACTTCGACTACGCCACCAAGGGCGGATTCCCCGGCAAGGGAGCGTTCTCCGGCAAGGGAGGATTCCCCGGCAAGGGAGAAGTCTCCGGCAAGGGAGAGCTCTCCGGCAAGGGACGACACCAGTGATCCCCCCGTGGTGGAGACCGTGACTGTGGAGCCCAGCACAGGTAATCCTTCTCGCCTGAACACTTCCATTGGGTTCTTCTTCTTCTGGTTTTCTTTCTGGATTTTTGCTTGACTTTTCTCCCTCTTCCGGCTGTCAGATCCATCCGCCACGGAGCCGATGGAGACCGAAGTCGCCGGCGAGGAGGACGCGCGCGGCAATACCAACGACGCCACCGCCACCGAAGAGGAAGCCGGCACCGATGATCCCGCCGGCGAAGAGGCCGCCAAAGCTGCTGGCGCAGGAGCTGGCAAGGGGTCCAGCGATCGTACTGACGACCTTGGGGCCGCAGGAACGCAAGGCGCTACGCCGACCGCTGATCCCTCCGCCGCTGACGCAGCACCAGGCTCCGAAGAGCCCCAGCCCGGCGCCTATCTGAAGGCCGGCGACGACATCTTCATCAAGCTCCCCTGGGCGTCAAGCTGCAGGGTGCCGGTCGAAGGAGAAGCCTTTGACGGAGAAGTGCTCGCCTCCGCTGGGCTGACGCTGGTCGACGCGCCGAGCAGCAGCAGTGGCGAGCCTGAAGAGGAGCAGCTGCTACGGAAGCTGTTGTCGCTCTACCGTGCCCGGTAGGCCAAGCTGGAGTCCCGGGAAGCGCTTGTCGCGGAGGCGGGAGCAGACATCAAGAAGCGCGCGGAGGAGATCCAGGGCGCTAACCAGGAGGCTCTCTGATCCTTGGCGGAGGAGCGGGCGCAACTCGCCGAGGAGCGGAAAGCCTTCCTCCTCGAGAAGGCTGAAGCTGAAGAGCAGCAGCGGCTTGTCGCCGAGGAGCTGTCTGCACGAGAAGGTGAACTGACGCAGCGGAAGGTCAACCTCGACAGCCACGGGGAGGAGCTTGTCGCGCGCGAGCAAACACTTGGCGGGGCCCTCAAGGAAGCAAAGGACGCGGCCGCAGCTGCCGAGGCCGCCAAGAAGGAGCTGGAGACAAAGGTGACGCAGCTGGAGGCCGATCTCAAGTCGAGCGGCGAAGAGCTTGCCGTGCTCAAGCGCGAGCGCGAGAAGGACGCCCGCGCTCACGGCGAACTGCAGGGTCGTCTCGCCGAGAAGGGCAGGGAGCTGAGCGCCGCCAAGGACTCCAACGCTGATCTTGAGCTGAAGCTAGCCACATTGACCCAGACGCTGGACAGCGCCAAGGAGCAGGAGGCGACCTTGAAGGAGGAGATCAAGGCCAACGAAGCGCTGCTGACAAGGGCCGCCGAGACCCAGAACACCTTCAGGGAGACGGTGGAGCTCTGGACAGAGGGCCTCGTGAACATCGCTGTAGTCATCGACGGGGTGGAGGGTCTCGGGTACTCCTCCGACGAGAACCTCCAACCCAGCGCCAAGCTCACCTTGTTCTTCAAGGGCGTGGCGACGACCCTCCAGCAACTCCAGGAAAGGATCCCAAAGCAGCTGGCCGACGAGTCACGCACGATCTGTGCGAGAGTTCTGGAAAAGATGTTGGTGAAGGTGGCCTTCCGCAACCCAGGCCTCAACCTCACCAACGTCCTTAAGAAGCTGTCGGCGGATGCCGATCTGGAAGCGCTCAAGGCCCTTGTCGCACCCATTGTGGACAAGGTGAACGAGGTCAAGAGGGTTGACGGCGGTCGCGTAGATTAGGCCGCCCGCTTTTTCCTTTTCTTATCGCTGCTGACCATGTTACAAGAACATTCCATTAGAGCTGTGACAAGCTATTTTGTAATATAACTTTATTCTGGGTATCAAATATTATGTTATTTCCTTTACTTGATTCCTTCCTTTGTATGTTTTTGCCCTACGCTTTTAGGGAACTTGCCGGCGCAGGCACCCTTGCCGGGAGTGCTGAGTGCGGGATGTCAGCAGCCTGCTGGCGGTGCCGTTACCGACAAGAAACCTTGTCGCAACTAGTCGCAGCACACTTAAGTTGTTGAGCGGACTCGAAACAAAGTAAGGGCGCAACTAGCCATGAGTTGGTTCCTCCGCGCACAGGTTTTCCATACAAAGCAGGGTCGTTCGAGGAAGATAACTTAATTTTTTAAAAACTAATTGCTCAAACTTTGGCGACTTAGCTTTTCTGTCGTTTGCTTCCCGGCAAGGCGAAACTTTCTTGAACGACGCTTGGTCCATACCGTCATCTTCTCCTCCCCCCCGGCAAACTTGTGCGCGAGGGAACCTTCCTTCTCCTTGAGAAAAAAGAAAGAAGAGAAAATAAAGATATGGAGCCTTACGGCTCGTTATTCCTTACCGGGAGCAGGTGCGGCACAAGGTGTCAGATAATACATGCAAAAAAAATAGAAAGCATGAAATTGACGGGATGTGCAGAGCACATGAGTTTTATTTATGCACAGGGTCTGCGCCTGGCTTTGTACAAAGGATTACATGCGACAGCGGCAAGACTTGTACAAAAAGGTGGCTGCCGGAACAGGTTCCGGCAACCGCGCCTTACGGGTAAAACTTGCGAAGATGCTCGATGTTCCAGGAGTTGCTCATCGGAGTGCCATCTTCGGTCTCAAGGCGGACAACGCCAGGCCTAGTGACTCGTTTCACCCGGTAAGGGCCTTCCCACTTCGGCGTCAACTTGTTGGAATTCTTGGCGGACTAAACACGCCGAAGAACAAGGTCGCCTTCCTCGAGACTTCTGGCACTAACTTTGCGGCTATGGTAGCGGCGCAAAGCTTGCTGGTATCGAGCAGCTCGTACAGCGGCCTGAAGACGGTCCTCCTCAAGGAGCAGCGCGTCATCTTGTCGCAGCTGCTCTTGCTCAAGCTCATCATAAGCGAGCACTCGAGGCAACCCGTATACGAGTTCCGTGGGGAGAACTGCCTCTGCTCCATAGACTAGAGCGAAAGGTGTCTGGCCAGTGGCTCGATTTGGTGTCGTTCTGATCAACCAAAGAACCACCGGCAGCTCTTCAATCCAGTTCTTTCCGCACTTGTGCAGCCTGTCGAAAGTCCTGGCCTTGAGCCCGCGCAGCACTTCAACATTTGCCCTCTCCGCTTGACCGTTGCTTCTCGGTGAGCAACAGAAGCGAAGCAGACCTTGGCGCCAAGATCTTGGACGTACTGCATGAAGGTGCGGCTCGTGAATTGCGTGCCGTTGTCGGTGATGATCCTGTTAGGAGTCCCGAAGCGGCAAACAATCGACCTGAAGAACTTGACTGCTGACTGTGATGTCACCTTCCTCACTGCTTCCACTTCCGGCCACTTTGTGAACTTGTCGATTGCAACGTACAAATACTCAAAGCCCCCGACAGCTCGGGGAAAGGGGCCGAGGATGTCGAGCCCCCAGACCGAAAATGGCCAGGATAAAGGGATCGTCTGGAGAGCTTGAGCTGGCTGGTGTATCTGCTTGGAGTGGAACTGGCATGCCTCACACTTGGTTACTTGTGCAGTTGCATCCTGGAGGGCTGTCGGCCAAAAGAAACCTTGCCGGAATGCTTTGCCAGCAAGTGCTCTTGCGCCAATGTGGTGACCACATATGCCTCCATGTATCTCCGCCAACAGCTCTTGCCCATCTTCCCGGTTGATACACTTCAATTTCACACCATTGAGTCTTCTTTTGTACAGTGTGCTGTCGACAAACTGGTACATACTTGACTGCCGGGCTACTCTTTCCGCTTCTTCTTGCTCTTCGGGAAGTTCTCCTGTCTGAAGACAATCCGATGTGCCCATGCTGGAGTTTGCGGCTAGACAACAAGGACTAAAGGCGCATATGCTGCTGCGGGAACATCAGCTTCTACGGCAAGAACTTGTGGTTCGGCCGGAGCTTGACGTTCCCCGGCAAGCTTGCCGGAGCAAAACTTGTCGGGAGCGTTTGCTTCAACGAAACAAACCCTAGGGCTTGTCAAAGCAGACTGCTCCTCGGCACTCTTGGTGTTGATCTTGGGGACCTTCTTGGTGGCGGCTTCGGGGAGCTCTGCCGGAAAGTAGTCACCAGAAATGAACTTCCTCTTCTTGCTCTGTCCATTTGATGGTGTCACGGACGGTTGAGTCAGCTTGAGCATAAAGATTCCTGGTTCCACAGGTAACTTTAGTGCGGCGCACTTTGACAGGCCATCGGCAATGTCGTTCTCAGCTCTTGGCACATGCTCCATCTGCAGGCCGTCAAAGTGCTCTTCTAGCTTTCTCACTTCATCAACGTAAGCTTCCATCAATGGACTCCGATAATTCTTGTTTACTTGGCGGACGACAAGCTGCGAGTCACCCTTGACTACAAGCTTCTTGATCCCAAGGTCTGCTGCGATCCTGAGTCCGGCAAGCAAACCTTCATACTCTGCAGTATTGTTTGTCGCTTGCTCCCTGGGAAAGTGCATCTGGACTACGTACTTGAGGTGATCTCCGGTGGGCGCGATAAGTAGCACGCCAGCACCGGCGCCTTGCAGCGAGAAGGCCCCATCAAAGTACATCAGCCACTCTTTGCTCGCTTCCTTGACGGGGATGCTCGTTTCTGGAATTTCTTCGTCTGGCGTTGGCGTCCACTCTGCTATAAAATCTGCCAATGCTCTGCTTTGGATAGTTGAAGTACTCTCAAACTTGAGGCCAAAGATTGACAGTTCCAGTGCCCACTCGACAATCCTACCTGTTGCTTCTGGATTCTGCAGTATCCTCTTCAGTGGAAAACGAGTGACAACTGTGATTTCATGTGCTTGGAAGTAATGGCGCAGCTTTCTCGAGGCCATGAGAAGGCCGAAAAGCAACTTCTGCATGCCAGAGTACCTTGACCTAGCCCCCTGCAGGAGGGAACTGACAAAGTAAACTGGGCGCTGCACCATTTTCTTCTGCATTCCCTCATACGCCTGCACAGATCCATCCTTGTCGGGACCAGAGCTTGTCGGCGAAGCCCCCTGCTTGTCGCTGGATGCATCTGCCATGGTTGCCGGCTCATCATCCGCCTCCCTCTCCGCCACTAACGCAGCACTAACCACTTGATTGGTTGCCGCTAAATACATCAGCAACTTCTCTTGTGGTTTAGGTGAGACAAGTGTTGGAGTGGAGGACAGGTATCTCTTCAAGTCCTGCAACGCAGCCTCCACTTCCGGAGTCCATTTCATTGGACCTGTCTTTTTCAATATTTTGAAAAACGGCAGGGCGCGCTCAACAGACTTAGAGATAAACCTGCGGAGAGATAAACCTTCGTACATCCTTGACGCGCTTTGGTGCTTCAATATGCTCAATGGCCTTGATCTTGTCGGGGTTGGCTTCAATTCCCCGCTGAGACACAAAGAACCCGAGAAGCTTGCCGGAGGGAACTCCAAACACACACTTCTCGGGGTTGAGCTTGAGGTTGATCTTGCGCAGATTTGCAAAGGTTTCATCTAAATCTTGAATCAGAGTTGCTTTGTCCTTGCTCTTGACCACTATGTCATCCATGTAGGCTTCCACATTTCTGTGTAACTGTGGCTCAAAAGCGTCGTGGACCGCCCTTGCAAATGTTGAACCAGCATTCTTTAACCCGAAAGGCATCCGTACAAAACAGTATGTGACACATGAGGTGATGAATGTGGTCTTCTCCTCATCTTCTTCTGCCATGAATATTTGATGATATCCGGAGTACGCATCAAGAAACGAAAGCAAGTCACATCCGGCCGTGGAGTCAACAATCTGGTCAATGCGCGGCAAGGGAAATGGGTCTTTGGGACAAGCTTTATTAACATCAGTAAAGTCAATACAAAGCCTCCATTTCCCGTTTGCCTTACGCACGACTACAGGATTGGCCAACCACGTAGGGTGGAGCACTCCTCTGACAAGGCCTGCTGCTTCCAATTTCTTGATTTCTTATGCGATGAATTCTTGGCGCTCCACTGCTTGTTTCCTGACTTTCTGCTTGATGGGCCGCGCATGAGGACAGATGGCAAGATGGTGCTCAATTACTTTCCTGGGAACACCGGGGATGTCAGACGGTTGCCACGCAAACACGTCTACATTCGCCCGCAGGAAAGCAACGAGCGCGCTTTCCTATTTAGGATCGAGCGTGGCACTGATGGTGAAGGTACCACCAGTGCCACCCTCCTTGGCGGACACCTTCTTGGTCTCTGGTGAAGTTGTCATCTCTTCTTACACTTGCCGGTGGAGCTCGATGGTGCAACCTCGACGGTAGTGCAGCACTCCGAAGAGGTGCGCTTGCCGGAGCGGGCATCAGAGCTCTTGCCGGACTTGGTCTTCTTCTTCCCCCCGGGAGCTTCACGGCAAGTGTCTTGCGATCTGCTGCTTCCCGGTAGATCTTGTCGGTGCAGATAAGAGCATCCTTCTTGTCGCCAGGGATAGAGATGACACTTATCGGACCGGGCATCTTCAACATGTTGTATGCGTAGTGAGAGGCTGCCATGAACTTGGCGAGTGCTGGACGACCGAGTATTCCATTATAAGGCAATGGAAAATCAGCGACGTCAAAAGTGACCCTCTCAGTTCTGAAGTTCAACTCGCTGCCAAATGTTACTGGCAACATGATCTTTCCCTTCGGCTTGCTCCTTCCCGGGTTGATTCCTTGGAATGTGCCGGTCTCTTCGAGCTCACTGTCACGGATCTGGAGTTTCTGGAGCACCGCGGAGGAGATCAGGTTCAAGCCGGCCCCGCCATCAACTAGCATATTTGTGACCTTAAGGTTGCGGATAGTTGGTGAAACCAACATCGGCAAGCACCCGACCGCAGTTATGCGATCAGGGTGGTCCTCAATATCAAAGATGATAGGCGTGCTGGACCACTTCAGAGGCTTACGTGACTCGACGGGTGGTTCTGCCGCATTGACTTCCCGCACCCACTGTTTAAGCTGGCGGTGCGAAGTATGCAGAGAAGCACCGCCGTCAACGCACGAGACCTCTGTGGCTTACTGAAACTCCTGCTCATCGGCCTCATCATCATCCATGTCTTCGTCTTCGTCTTCATCTTCATCCTTGTCGCGGCCGGGGGGAGGCCTGTCTCCTTGCCGCTGCTTAGCCTTGCCGTGGCGTCCCCCCCGGCCGGGATGTTTCTTGCCGGCTCCTCCAGCACCTTCTTGGGCTTTCTCCTTGTCGCGTCGCTCGTACTCAGCCTTTTGCTGATCAACAAGCTGCTCAACCTTCTTGCAACTCTGGAGGTCTTGGCCCTTGGTGCGGTGGATCTTGCAATACTGCTTGCCGGAGCCGTCCTGCTTGTCGGCAGCCGCCACAGCCTCCTCGCCGGAGCCACCGGTTTTGGCTGTCTTGGCGCCACCTCCGTTGTCGGACTGCTCAACAACAAGCACATCTTTGCCTTTTCTCCTTCTGTTGTTCCGCCGCCGGTTTTTCCTTGCCGGGGTGGCATCCTCACTGTCAGATCCTCCTGCTCCTGTATTCTCTCCGGGGAGTTTCCTCCCTTCCTCAGCACGCGCACACTTGTCGGCCAGGGCATATAGCTCGCTGACGTCCCTGATCTTGCACATCACCATCTCCTCCCGCATCCTGCGATTTCGCACATTCTGATGGAACGCGCTGATGACCGCGGCGTGGTGGACATCTGGGATGTTGCGCTGTACTTGGCTGAATCTCTGAATATACTTGCGCAGGGGCTCTCCTTCCTTCTGGGCGAGCAGATGAAGATCGCTCTCTTGGCCATGAGGCTTGTGGCCGCCTATAAAGGCATCGACAAACTGATGGCACAGATCTGCCCAGGAGGATATGGATTTGTCCGGCAAGTGCATGAGCCAGGACCTGACATTGGGCTTGAGCACCAGCGGGAAGTAGTTGGCAAGGATCTTGTCGTCGCGCCCCCCGGCAGCATGCACCGCGATGGTGTAGATGCTGAGGAACTCTGACGGGTGCAACTTGTCGTCGTACTTCTCTGGTACATCTGGCTTGAAGTTCTTCATACTGGGCCACTGGACTTGCCGCAGCTCACGAGTAAACGCAGGGCAACCTACCGCGTATGGCAAGTCACCTGGTTCCCCTGGCGCATGCATGTCGACGGCGGGCCCAGTGCACTGGTCTGATTGACGCTGCGCTTCTCTTCGACGCTCGATGCGAGTACGAGCGTCTTCTTGCTGTCGTTCTTGGAGAACTTGGCGTTGATCGCCATGGGCTCGTGGATCTGTCGACGCAGTGGAGTCGTTGCCGAGGTGGATCCGGTGAGTCGGCGATCTTGGCCTTCGGGGCGGAGAGTGCACGGTAGTTGCACCCCCTCCGGTCTTGTCGCCATCGGCTCGCGCCTGGGCTTCTTGCCGCGGCTTCGATGTGCTCGGTTACCGGGGAGTGTCGCCGTTGGCGAAGCCGATGAGACTCTGAATGGTGGCCCTCCAATCGTCGATCTTGTCCGCCGTCGGAGGGTAATCCAGGAGCAGTTGGGCTCGGGCCAATGCTTCTTCTGGAGTCTTTGGTGGCGGTGGCGAACGATGCGAGGAGCGGGATATGCTCGAACTTCTAACCGTGTTAGAAGGAGCAGCATCTCGTCCAGGCGACCGTGCCGCGCTCGTGCCAGCATGTTGGCGTGCATGCTGGCCTTGAGCGTCCCGAGATCCACCAGCTTGGCCTTGTTCCAACACGCGTATGGTACTGTGGGCACCATGACGCTGTCGGTCCCGCGCCTCCTGAGATGGGCGCGGTGCATGTACAAACGCCGAGGTCTGTGCAGCTTTGTCCTTGGACTTGTCAGCACCGTGAGCTCCCTCATCGGCGCCCGTTCCTCCGCCGGCGTCTATCCCACCACCCGTTTGCTCCGGTGGTGGTGGCATCGACGCGGACGGACCAGCCACCTCCGAAGTCTTCTTCTTCAGTGGCATGTCGATGAAGATGACGAAGATGTGGCTCGCGTGAACGCCGGATCAGGTTCACACAACCTCGAGCCCCCCTACCTGGCGCGCCAAAGATGTCGTGGGAACAAACACCTATGGGGCAGGGCCCCTTTTCAGTCCGGCGGGGAGCGGAGATCGCACAAAGAGCGGATCGAGGCGAAGCATGCGAGCGGTTTTACCCAGCTTCGGAGCTCTCCGGAGAGATAAAACTCCTACTGCTGCTTTGTGATTGTATTCTCTTCTTGCTTGAAAGCGTGAGTGTTCTCTGGTTTCGAATGCCTCGAACCCCCCCTACGTTGCGCATGGGCCTCCTTTTATACGCTAAAGGGGTCACTGACAGGTGGCAATGTAGGCGAGGGCAAAAACGTAAAAGATGTGGTTGGTACATCTACTTGTACAGTGCACCCTACCTAACTCTGACGGCAGGGGACAAAAGCATTAAATGCCCGTCTGAGTCGCCCAAACAGTGCAGAAAAGTGACCGTTAAGGGCGCCACCGCTTGCCATGATGGCCATCTTGTCATCTCCGCTTGCCACCTCGCACCGCTAGCTGCACAGCTTCTTGCCATGCGTGCCTGGAAAGGCCCCAGGGCGACACGTTGGGGGATGTGCTGGAGCGCGGGTGTCAAGTAGTAGCCTTGTCGCGGCAAGCGCCTTGCCGCGGTCGTTGTCTTGTCGTGTCCGGAAGCTTGTCACTCGCCGGGCCTTGCCGGGACGCGAGGCGCGTCGTGGCAAGTTCCTTGAAATGCCTTGGTTGGCCTTCCCGGCAAGCTCCTCTTGCCGGGGCCTTGTCCTTCCCGGCAAGCTCCTCTTGCCAGGGCCTTGTCCTCTCGGCTTACACTTTGTTCTTGAATGGCTCCAAGGGAACCAATGGAGGACCTTGGCGATCGCCCGGCAAGCCTTGCCGCGGGGTGCTGCGACTGCCCGTGCACAAGTTCGGGATACTAGGGTACCCTTACCCTAGTACACCGACAAACATCGAGCTGTAGGCATTCCAACTAGAGTTCAGCACCACCAGGGTCATCAAGGGTGTGCCACTCGCTGTCATTCTGGCAGAATGGACTGACGCCCCTTACTCGAGGGGTGGGCGAAGACCATTCCCTCACTCCCAGAGACGAGGCATCGGATGGCTGGGTCATGTACTTTGATTGCGCGTTTGCACGCCACGACGCGGGGGCTGGAGCCGTGCTCATCTCACCTACCTAGGACAAGCTCTACTACGCCATGCAACTCTGCTTCTAGTATGGTGAGAATGTCTCCAACAACATTGCGGAATACGAGGGCCTGATCGCCAGCCTCAAGGCCACGGTGGCCCTAGGGGTTAGGCGTCTCACCATCAAGGGAGAATCTCAGATCCTCTCCAACTTCACTAACAAGGAGTACAAGGCTAAAGACGAGCACATGGAGGCATACCTAGAAGAGGTACGCAAGATTAAAAAATGATTCTTGGGATTGGAATTGCAGCACGTACCATGTGGCACGAACAAGGAGGCAGACGACATCGCCAAGAGGGCATCCCGGTGTGAACCTCGGAAGCCTAGCATCTTCGAAGAGTGGCTCTTCAAGCCATCGCCGGCACCCCCCACTGCAGGCCCAGTGCTGCTTTAGGAGGAATTGCCCATGGCACCATCCTCGGGCGCCCCAGCCTTCGGTCTGACCTCTAGAGATCGCTTGCTCCTTGCGCTCGAACCTCAGGAGGGGTGCTGGATCGAGGAGTTCAGGGCGTACCTGCTCCGAGGCACCTTGTCGGAGAAGGAGGAAGACGCAGAACGCGTGGCCCACCAGGCCACCACTTACTGCATCCAGAACGACGAGCTTTATCAAAGGCGCCCAAACGACGTCTCTCTGTAGTGCATCTCCATGGAGCAGGGGCGTGAGCTGCTGGCCGACATCCATAGCGGTGATTGTGGGCATCACTCTTTGTCACGCACCCTCATGGGCAAGGCATTCCGCAGCGGGTTATACTAGCCCACGACGCTCAACGATGCCACTGAGCTAGTGAGATCCTATGAGGCATGTCAATTCCATGCCAAACAGATCCACCAGCCCACTCAGGGCCTCCAGACCATCCCGCTTTCATGGCCGTTTGTGTTCTAGGGGCTAGATATCCCGGGCCCGTTACCTCGAGCAGCCGGGGGCTACCGCTACCTCTACGTCGCCATCGACAAGTTCAGCAAGTGGGCAGAGGTGGAGCCCGTGCGCACCATCCCACCTGGCTCAGCCGTCAAGTTCATAAAGGGCCTTGTGAGCCGCTTTGGGGTCCCGCTAGCAATGGCTCTCAGTTCACGAGCAACCTCTTCAAAACATATTATGCTAATCTTGGAACGTAGATATGTTACGCTTCGGTGGCGCACCAATGGAGTAACGGCCAAGCCAAGCGCGCCAATGCGGAGGTCTTGAGGAGCCTCAAAGCGAGGCGCTTCAAGAAGAAACTCCAGGCATCCGGCAGGGGTTGGCTCGATGAGCTTCAGGCCGTGCTGTGGTCCATCCGCACGACCGCGACTAAGCCCACCGGGGAGACTCCATTCTTCCTCGTCCACGGTGCTGAGGCGGTCCTCTCTCATGAGGTCAAACATCGCTCCCACTGGGTCTTGGCATTTGACGAGGCACACCAGGACGCCTCAGCTCGGGCAGGAGGGCCGCCGCCAAGCCTTGCTCCGTTCCGCGAGGTACCAGCAGGTGCTGTGGTGGTATCACTGCCATAGCGTCCGCTCCAGGACCCTCGAGGTGGTCGACCTCGTCCTGAGGCGGGTGCTCTCTAGGGATGGGCTTCACAAGCTCTCGCCTATGTGGTAGGGCCCATTCTCGTGTCTCCAAGGCTGATGCAGCGCGCTTGGAGACACAGGACAAGGTCCCCATCCGGAATGCCTGGAACATCCAGTACCTCCAGAAGTTCTATCTGTGACCAACAAGCGTGATGCGCCCCTCGAGTCTCCGCCCGTGACATTCTCACATAATAATGATTGGGGCGGTACATGCCCTGGAGTCTCTTGAGTGCCGCCCCTGGGCCTCATGGGGGCTCCCACCCATGTCCTAGTGGAAGCCCCATGCTCCGTGCTGGCTGGAAGACCAGAAGACTAGTTTATGTGCCGGACACAGCTGTTCTTTTGCTTGCTTTCTGTAGCTGATTTGCCACTTCTTGGAATGAAATTTGAAGGTCTTGAGTCTTTATTTTGAAAAGGTTGGGAATTTTTTTCTTCTCGCGGCATTCGCTCTTTCAGGCCTCGCTTTAGGGAGAGTGGCAGTTGCCCATCGCTCTCCCTTGTGCGTTTCGCGCATGCGGGCTGGGCACGGTATGTGCGCTTAGGCCTGCCCTGAAACACACCTTGCCAAAGCCTTGGTGTCCTAGCCTTTGGCCTCTTAATCCTTGCGCGACGCTCTTAAATGAGCCAACGGGCACACATGCCCTCCTGAGTCCGTGGCTCCATACATTGCGACACGGCGTACCAGCGGCGACTAGCCCGCACTGGGGGCTCGTGCGAGGCACGACATCTCTGGAGGTCCCCTAACCTCGCAGCCATAGGGTGCGTTCCGAGGCCTGAGGACTTACGAATCCTCAAGAAGGAAACCCCTGGTAACACCTCTCCGGAACAAAGGGTGCGCAAGAGGTCCGAGCTCGAGAGAAGCATGCTCTCGCGGCACAGGAATCTAGCAAGCACACTAAGCTAAGTCATCCCAATCACGATCAGCAAGAACCCGTCAATCAGTAGTAACACGGACGTCAAGATGCAATATAAAAATGATAATATAACAGCGCAAGCGCCATGGTTCATTACATGTCCCGGCAGGGCTTTCTACTTATTCATGCAGGAAAAGAGAGAAGCAAAAGCGGCCGCGTGACTACCGGGGCTCCTAAGACCCGGCTCCAACAACGCCCGCGTATAGTCGGAGTCCTCCTCTTGCTTCACTGGGGTGCGGCGGTGAGGCGGCTCGTTGCCCTCCCTGGTCCAAGCTTGGTGGCGTGGCAGCTCGACGTATTCGTCGTCGCTCGTGCTCTCCCCAATGGAGGAGATGCCGCCGCTGGAGGCATCGCGAATGTTGCCAAGGGCAAGATCACCACCGGAGATGCTACCGCCCCTCTGGCCATCGTCTTCGAAGAGGTGGACATCATCGCCATCGCTGTCGCTCCCCGGGCAACACCGCAGGTGCCTGCCATCTTCCCCGAAGACCCTGACGTAGAGGGTCGCAGCACCGTCGTACCTGAAGTGGAAGTAACACCTCCCCTGCAGGCCGTGTGCGCGGGCGAAGGGCTGCCAGCCGCGGTTCAGTAACATGTTGCCAGCGGGGGTGACCTCGACCTCCACCCATGAGTCCCTGCTGCAGCAGCCATCGCCCTGCAGCCAGAGGCCACCAGATCCCCTAGCCGACAGTGCGCCCGCAAAGAAGCATGGGAGCTAGAATCAGACACCAGCGGGCCTCTCCGCGCACACCACGAACTCCGAGGACAGGTCGGCAAATGGGATCGCAGACACGGTGGCCGAACGGCTACCACATGCCTACCCTCGTTGCTGCGGCCAACCCGGCGGCGGCAACTTCCTCCGCAGGAAGGAGCACCCCCACGACTACCGAAGGCGGCGCCAGCCTTCGAGGGGGTGCGCCCATGCCCTCAGGGAGCCACCGCTAGCATCGCGGCGTACTTACGGGGACAGCTGCGGCCTCTCTTCCGTGACGACGATCCCGATCCTTCCTTCGGGGACTTTCCCTTCTCCGCGGCAGAGAACCTCCTCACTGCCTCCTCGTTGGGAAGATGGCAGAACAAAGAAGGAGGAGCAAGAGGCAAGAAGATGAAGATGAGGTGGGGCTCCGCCCCCTCTCCCATTTATAGCCAGAGGAAGGCTAACTGCCGGCCTCTCATGCTCTAAGCAATGATGGCCTTTTTTGCATGCGACTGGCAGTTATCAAGTCAGCCAGTTGCCGAGGCGGCATGGGGAAGTGGAGACGCTCACATCCCATCAAGTGCCACGCGTCAGCTTGGTCCGCAGGTGATTGGGGCCCGCGGTGCTTCGCCCTTGCCCTTTGGCTTCACCTCAAAGCCAAGACCGAGCGTGCCTTGGGCCTGGGGGCTACTTTTGGTGTTCTGGGAACCACGGTACCAAGACTTCCCTGCCTGCGGCCCACGGTGTGGCTCTATCAAACGCCTGGTATGGCCCATCTACGAGACCATCAATACAAGACCCTCACGAGAGGCGAAACCTCATGACGCAGGCGACATCAAGACCTTTGGAGGGAGAGGACTTCCCAAGCTGCCTCCTGAGGAGTAGATATTTCTATGCAGATGTCCAACCTCATGTGGTTGGGGTGACGCAAGCCATGATGACTGAAGGAGTCCTGGATTAGGGGGTGTCTGGATGGCCGGACTATAGCCTTTCGCCGGCCTCCTGGACTATGAAGATACAAGATTGAAGACTTTGTCCCGTGTCCGGATGGGACTTTCCTTGGCGTGGAAGGCATGCTTGGCAATACGGATATGTAGATCTCCTACCATTGTAACCAACTCTCTGTAACCCTAACCCTCTTCGGTGCCTATATAAACCGAAGGGTTTTAGTCCGTAGGACGAACAACAATCATACCATAGGCTAGCTTCTAGGGTTTAGCCTCTTTGATCTTGTGGTAGATCTACTCTTGTACTACCCATATCATCAATCTTAATCAAGCAGGAGTAGGGTTTTACATCCATCAAGAGGGCCCGAACCTGGGTAAAAACATCGTGTCCCTTGTCTCCTGTTACCATCCGCCTAGACGCACAGTTCGGACCCCCTACCCGAGATCCGCCGGTTTTGACACCAACATTGGTGCTTTCATTGAGAGTTCCTCTGTGTCGTCATCTTTAGGCCCGATGGCTCCTCCGATCATCAACAACAATTCGGTCCAAGGTCAGACTTTTCTCCCCGGACAGATCTTCGTATTCGGCGGCTTTGCACTGTGGGCCAATTCGCTTGGCCATCTGGAGCAGATAGAAAGCTACGCCCCTGGCCATCAGGTCAGATTTGGAAGTTTGAACTACACGGGTGACGTCCGCGGAGACTTGATCTTCGACGGGTTCGAGCCACAGCCAAGTGCGCCGCACTGTCACGATGGGCATGATCTAGCTCTGCTGCCGGACAGTGCCCTGGAGGCCGCACAAGTGTCCGCTCCGACCCTTAGCTCGGAGCCGACTGCGCCGATCGAGGACGGGTGGCTGGACACCGCCTCGGGGGCTACTATCTCTACGGTGGTAGAGTCGAACACCAACCCTGTCCTTTGCAAAGCTCATGACTCCAAGGTGCCGGACTCATCTCCGGACTCCAAGCCTTCCGCGCCCCTGCCAATCGAATCCGATTGGGCGCCGATCATAGAGTTCACCACCACGGACATCTTTCAACACTCGCCCTTTGGCGATATCCTAAATTTACTAAAGTCTCTCTCTTTATCGGGAGAGCCCTGGCGGGACTATGGTCAGCAAGGTTGGGATGCGGACGATGAAGAAATTCAAAGCCCACCCACCACCCACTTCGTAGCCACTGTCGAAAGTTTAAACGACGTGCTCGATTTCGATTCCGAAGACATCGACGATATGGACAACGATGTAGGAGATAAGCATGAACAGCCACCTCATCTCATGATGTATACATGGTGGATAGACCTAAAGGAAGCGACAATGAGGAACAATGGGACGCCACGAGGGATCATTCCCTCGAAACATAGTCAAAACGGCGACGTAAGCACCGCTCAAAATCCCGCCTCAACAAAGACAACAGCCATACAGACCCAGCCATACAGCAGGGCGAACCGGTGGATGACGAACATGCTATCGAGCAACCGTCCGAACAGGACAATATGGATAAACAATCCGTCCCCGGCGAAGATAATAGTCCGAACGATCTCACGCCGGACAAGTTGCCGGAGCAGAAGAACCTCCACAAAAGGCTCGTCACCACTGCGCGTAGCCTGAAAAAGCAGAAGCAGAAGCTCAAAACAGCGGAAGATGCGCTCAGAATCAGATGGAGCAAAGTACTCAACACCGCAGACAATACGGCGATAGTCGCTGAACAAAGAGCTACCCGAAGCGAAAACTACTGCCCGAATTTGACGAGGAGGCCGTAGAGCCCCCGCAATCAAAGAACAAGGAGACCACCCGGTCAGATAGACGACCCCTTGGCAAACATACAGCGGCAAACGGCGCTGCACACAAGCCGGCACGTGATCCACACACGGATTCACATCAAAAAGATGGCCCAGTTAGATCTATCTATGGGCCAAGAAAGCAAGCTCTAGTGAGCAATGCAACACATCAAGTATCCGAATATTACGGTACACCTAAATATAGGGGTGCCGCACACCCCCTATGTTTCACCGATGAGGTTCTAGATTATGAATTTCCAGCGGGATTCAAACCCGTAAACATAGAGGCATACGACGGAACAACAGACCCTGGAGTCTGGATCGAGGATTACATCCTCCACATACACATGGCTAGAGGAGATGACCTCCACGCCATAAAATACTTACCCCTCAAGCTCAAAGGGCCTGCCCGGCATTGGCTCAAAAGCCTCCCCGAAAACACCATTGGAAGTTGGGAAGAGCTCGAGCACGCTTTTCGAGAAAATTTTCAAGGGACCTATGTCCGACCTCCGGATGCATATGATTTAAGTCACATAACTCAACAACCCGGAGAGTCGGCCCGAAAATTCTGGAACAGATTCCTCACTAAAAAGAACCAAATAGTCAACTGTCCGGACGCCGAAGCATTAGCAGCTTTCAAACACAACGTCTG
Source organism: Triticum aestivum (assembly GCF_018294505.1). Lineage (NCBI taxonomy): Eukaryota > Viridiplantae > Streptophyta > Magnoliopsida > Poales > Poaceae > Triticum > Triticum aestivum. The sequence goes on along the minus strand of NC_057807.1, from coordinate 207,494,946 downwards.
AGACGAATGGCTCGCCAGACACCTCGGCCAAGAAAATCTAAGAACAATGGCCGCATTAACAAGCCTCATGACCCGCTTTTGCGCGGGAGAGGATAGCTGGCTGGCAAGATGCAGTACCAGCGAACCAAGTACAGCCGAAGTCAGGGATGGAAACGGGAAACCGCGACGCAGCAAGGACCAGCGCCGGACAAAGGGAAACAGCCCGAAGAGCACGACAGTCAACGCCGGATTTAAAAGCTCACGGCAGAATCATAAAAAACTGCCCCTTAAGGATAACAAGGACGAGCTATCTAACTTAAACAAAATCTTGGACAAGATATGCCAATCCACAGTACTCCCGGGAAGCCTGCAAACCACACCCACAGAGATTGTTGGGTCGTCAAGCAGTCCGGCAAACTCAACGCCGAACACAAGGGGCTCGACACACCAAGCAAGGACGATGACGAACCCCACAAGCAGAGCACCGGAAAACAAAGGAATTTCCCACAAGAAGTCAAAACAGTAAACTCACTTTACGTGACAAAAGGGAAAAACAGAATGGCGCCCATAGAGATACACGCCATGCGGCCTATTCCAGAGGAGTCCCACCACTGGTTATCAAAACCAATCATCTTCGACCATCAGGATTACTCGAGAAGTATCCGGAATGCAGGATGGACTGCCTTGATATTAGATCCGATAATCGACGGACTCCAATTTACACAAGTCCTAATGGACGGCGGCAGTGATCTAAACCTGCTATATCAGGACACAATCCGCAAAATGGGGATAGACCCGGCCAAAATTCGCCATAGCAACACTTCCTTTCAAGGGGTAATGCCAGGCCCATATGCCCATTGTACGGGCTCTCTACTGCTAGAAGTTGTGTTCGGCTCACCCGACAACTTCCGCCGCGAAAAGTTAAACTTCCACCTCGCCCCATTTGCAAGTAGCTACCAAGCACTACTGGGACGCGAAGCTTTATGCATCCCTCACACTTGAAATGCCTGGTCCGTGAGGCATCATCTCCTTAAAGGGAAATATTGAGTGTTTCTCGAGAGCGGAAGATTGTGTGACTGCCTTGACAGCCACACACTAAACTGGCTTCACTAATCAAAGCACCTAAACAGTTCGTTCAGACCCCGGACACGGTTAGACGAGTCCGGCGTAAAACATACAAGGGCTTACTAGCCGCATACCCCCGCACTAGGGGTTCAGCGATTGTACAACAAGAGACAATAAAGCTCAATTTTATTCATTTTTTGAATCAAACTTTTCTTATTTATTATAACGTACATTCTTGCACGATCTTTTTCAACTAAGTTCCTCTCTTATACAGATGAACATCATGCTACACCCATCCAGGATACGGCACAACGGAGACACAGGCGCAGACGTGCAGTAGGGTCCCGTGACAAGGATTCTTTTCAGATTAAGACCCTGCGTAAACCATTTTTACTGTCTCTTGTTGATACACATCGCCTGGTTTCTTGTTATAACCGAGGAGGAGGATGGCGCTTTGGCATGGGCCACGTCAGCATTTTGCGCGTACCTGGACACCAGGGGCTTATTACCAAGGGTGTTGTTCGGCCCGTCTTCATAAAGACCGAATACCTTAGGGAGTGTTCGGCGTCTCGAGTTAGGCCTTATATGCATCAGCCGAATCATGTCTTTGGTCAAATGTTGGGTTTGCCCGGCTCTTGTGTTTTGCTGCCTTACATTCCGCTCTATCGGCTAAGGCGGCACCAGGAGAACTACTCCGATTGTGCCACGGTTCGACCAGGTGAGCACCTCAGTAGAGAAAGCCGAAAACTGACTGTCATGATATAGCGTGAGACTGGTCAACCACTCGATGACCCGCCGGAATCTTTAGGATTCCTCTGCCTTGACGAAGGGCCGTTTCCTGGTCAGGCACTTACGCGCCCCGAATTCGGGTGAGCGCGGTGCCCCTTGGGGCTATATAGTAGCCCCACTGTCAAACTCCTATGGCTAAGTGAAATTGATAAAGCATTATAGTCCGGTTGCCTAGTTGGCCGCGCTACCACCTCCTTTATAGGACCAAGACGTTGGATCAAGTGTGAAAATGCGCCTTTTGCAAACACCCCCGCATTATTTCCATGGGGGCTGAAGCTGAAGACTGCCATCTTTCAGATTATATACACATATAAATTAATGGCCGCACAGGAGGTATTTTAATTCTTGAAGGCACAAGTATAAAAAGCTTTTATATCTCATCGAAACATTGTTTCACAATAATACATGTTATTCAAACATAATATCCTTCGAGCACTGCGTCTCTATTAAACGAGCGCCCTGCAGAACTTCCTGAAAATAGTGCTCGACAGGTACTCGGCTTTCGTCCGAATCTTGGGATGCAACATCGGTGGCCTTCATCTCCGCCCAGTATGTCTTGACACGGGCAAGAGCCATCCGCGCACCCTCTATGCATGCCAACCTCCTCATTGCATTGATATGCGGCACCGCACCAAGGAACTGCTGCACCAAGCCAAAATAACTCTTCGGCTCGGGCCTCTTCGGCCACAAAAGACTCACGACATCCTTCATGGCAAGTCCGGATAACCTATTCAGCTCCGCCCATTCGGCCAAGCGATCGATTAATGGAAGTGGGCACTCTGGATTATGGAACTGCGACCAAAAAACCTTTTCCATTTCGTGATCCTTTTGATCTCGGAAGTGTTCGGCCGCGTCCGCGGCACTTGCCGCCAAGTCCAGATAAGCATCCTCCGCATTCCACAGCCAGTCCAACTGAGCATATTTAGGATCCATGAATTTCCTCCGCAGCAGAAAGGGCTTTCTAGCCGTGATATCTCCGACCTGACGCAGCTCCTCCTTCATAGCTCTCATCGCAGAGCGAGCATCCTTGGCCTCAGTAGTGGCCTTCTTCAGGTCCTCTTGTAGCGCTCGATCTTCTTTTTCAGGAAGCTCACAGCGGTCGGCAGCATTCTTCAACTTCCCGGCCATCTCGGCCATTTCATTCTTGCTTCGGCAGTGAGCAGCTTGTTCGGCTTTTAGCTCTTCGGCGGCCTTCAAGGCATCCACATCACTCTTTCTGGCCTGCTCCTCAGCTCGGGCGAGCTCCGCCCGAAGGTTCTCCATGGCAGCGACACCATATGCATCAAGCATACATGTTGTAAGGCACGGGCATCAAGCTCCCTTACCAGGTGTCCGCGGAGAAATTGCATACCTTGTGACTCGTCAAGTCGCTTATTGACAAGTCGCGGAGAAATTGCATATATTTGGACGAGCAGATCTAAGTAACGAAATATATGTAAAGCTAATTCAGCAAACAGTTTTGAGTGCTAAATTATGGCAGGCTATTTCAGCAGTCAATGAGGCCGAGCACACAACCATCAAACTATCGAAGGCCATCGCAGCAACAAAGATCGAGTATAAAATGGTGTAGAGCTATTTCACCTAACAGATTGGCTACTAAACCATGGCAATTTACGTCACAATAAATATATGGCAGGATATTTTAGAAACTAATTGTCCTTGGCATGCCATCTCAGCTAAGCAGATTGAGTGCAGAACAGGGCAAGGAAGTTTCTTAAGTAGAGCATATTGACTGTAAACTACTTTGGCAAATAGTGAGATTAACAGTGTCTATCAGGTAACATTCAACGCTACACCGACATGCATGGGGCCTCAGTCTAGAATGCGCGTACCATGGGAGAAGCTAACCGCCGCGCGTCTCCACATGAACGTTGCCAGCGGTGCTGACCGCCGTGTGCCTCCACAAGAACGTTGCCAGCGGTGGCGGCACGGATAGAGGATGGCAGTCCACGAGAGCGTACTGTGGGAGCGAGAGGATCGCCATGCATCCCATCGACGAACCACGGCATCGATGTATCGGCGCAGCGAGGAGGGCCGCTTTGGCGGAGCGAATGGAGTGGAGGGGGCCGGGCGGGAGGGGGGTTTGGGGAATATTATTGGCTAGTTGGCCGAAGGGCGGTTGAATTTGGGATTTGGGGGGATTTTTGGGGGGGGGGAGGGTAGGATTTTCGCGCGGTGGGCGGGGGGAGTTTGGCGCATGGTCGGTTTCTCTACGTGCAGTCCCATGTGTCAGTGAAGAGGCAAGCCAAAGCGCGTTCCGTTTGCGTGAGCCGTGTGCGGGACCGGACGTGTGTGGTGTGCAATGCGACCGCGACAGGGGTGATATGAGTGTACGACCTTTTTCCCTATTAAACTAGGTGCTTTGCCCCCTCAAAAAAACTTGGTGCTTCCCGCGATCCATCGATACTACTACTAGTAATCCGGTAATCCCGACTAAAACGGCGCGGCCGAGTCTTTTCCCGCGCAATATGCTGGGAGGTTGGCTTAGTTGGGTTTTTCAGGACGAGTAATGCTACACCTACGTAATCCCAATTACGTAATTAACGTAATGTGAAATGTGTGAGCTGTTGATTTTAGATTGGCTGGAGGGAGGGGCCCACCACCATGAAAATCAAGGAGGAGAGAGAGAGGCAATTTACGTTAACACATTCGTAGGTTCCCGTAGATGCTGAAAGATGTGAAATGCCTTCCCTCGTTCATCCTTTTCTCCCACAAGATCTTGATGTTCCATGCAACGCACCGGAATCTTGCTAGTACTCCTACAATATAGTATACTATTGTGAAAGTTCATATACACCAACCGAGATTAATGCAAACACGGCAGATTTTCATTACATTTCGAACTTTTATAGGACATAAAATAAAAGAAACCCGACCCTTAACCTGTTCTACGGCGGCGTCTGACGTCCTCCATTTGCGATCTCTATGTACGGGGGCGGGGTTCAAGACCCGTGAAGTCAAGGTGCAGTCTCCGGCGAGGAAGAGTAGAACATGGGATACAGACCGGCCAGTTGGCACACCATGCCCTGCCGCCTCCCATACCCTACTCATCCTCGGAGGAGTCCCTGACCTCGGCGGTGCCGGACATTGGACGGCGCCAAGTAGGACGCGTGGCTGACGGTGCTCCCGTCGTCGGCCACCAGCCTGGCCACCGCTTGTGCGGCCGCGCCCGCGTCCGGCTACGCCGCTATTGCATTGCGAGAGGCGACTTGAGTGAGGGCGGCGACCTCGAGCTTCATCCCCGAAGACAAGCTCTCCCGCAAAGTGTTCGCGCTGGCGGTCATGGCGGATGTGGTGCTAGGTAGGAGGACAATTTGCTATGGTGTGGAGGTTAGCTGGGCGTTGCCACTTTAAGTAGCGCATTCCGGTGAGGCCCAGCGTCCAGGTCCGTCATTAAGTCACCGGAGTTGGTTCCTCGGGCATCGAGCCTCTTAACGACGGCATACGGACGGTTGACATGAATGGGGGTAGCTGGCACTGGCTGGGAATGCACCGAGCAACGACGCGGGGGACGAGGGTTTTTGTTGTGCCAGCGTAGTTAGCTGCGGTCGTGGCAACATTGGAGTGCCCTTTGCTCACATGCGATCCCCACATGCCATTGAAAAAGCAAGACGACCAGCCATGGTATTAGGTCCTGGGAATGCAGTTGGACGCGCTACACCACTCCGCGGACGCGTCGCGGCACGTGCGCACTTCGGTGCCTCGTGCGTCCTTGACGAGCTAGGTGTTGATCTACTGGTCGTGCCAGAGCGCTAACGCCACCATCGGCACACTGAAACCGACCGTGTCCAGCGACAATGAGCATGTCGCTCACCGCGGTCGTCGTGTCCAGAGGCGGTGCTGGAGCTGCGCCATGTTGCTGGCCCCCAAGACCCACAAGAATGGTTGCCGGTGGCGAGGAGGTCGTGGGCTAGCTCCTCCATTGGACTAGTCTGTGCTACATCGTCCCGACAGCTGTGCCCCACATGTCGGTTTCCCTGTTTTCCCGGCCATATTCGACCGTCAGTGCTCCGCGTTGCGCATTAGGCCTTTCACTATGTAGGCCAAGCGCGACAACTTATTGTTTATTTGAGTCGTTCAAGTATAATCATGTGGTGTTTGCTTATTTCTCATTCCTCTCCAACCCTCTTCTCCATCGATCATGCCGCCCTCCGGACGAGTCCATCCTCCCAAATGCCTCATTTGAACATTCCGCCGGGTATCAATCGCATGTGGGCCTGGACCATGCTTGTATTTCCAATGTTGTAATTTGTCCAACATGCGTACAAACAAACGGTTCATTTAAAGTTTCACTGCCCTCCACTATCACTAGTAGAAAAAGGGTCAAACGTGCAGCACATTAGTGCCGGTTTGTATTAGAGCCGACACAAATGTATACATTAGTGCCGGTTTCAACGGCTAGCCGGGCCGCTCTCATTAGTACCAGTTCGTGGCTAACATTTAGCACTGGTTCGTGCCATGAACCAGTACTAATGAGGGTGGTGGCAAGATGTTGTCAGTCTGGGCCCCCTCCAGCACCTTTAGTACCGGTTCGTGCCACAAACCGGTACTATAGGTCCTCCTGCATATAAACCCTTCGTCCAGCTCGCTCTGTTCTTCCCCCTTTCCCCCTCTCCTCTCCTCTCTGTTCTTCCTCTTCCCCTCGAGCTCATCACACATTTTGCCCAAAATTTGTCAAGATTTGAAGGCCCCCATCCATTCAAGTGATCACAAAGGTTAGCAACTTTGTCCTTTCATCTCTCATTGCTAGATTAGCTCTTGCAATGCTTTATATAGTTACAAATTTGTGAGTTTAGTAATTTGGGAGGAAATATATATATGTGCTATAGTATTTGATTTATATGCAATTTGAGGTCAAAAATAACACTTAGTTTGCATATGTAGGTGTGGTTTACTTAGTGCCTTCTAAATCTCCGTCGTAACCACCGTAGATCGCCTGCACCGTCCCGTCGCCGGCACCACCTTGTGGTGAGCCTCTTGTTCATGAAATTTTATATAAAAAATTGATGTTTGTGTGATTTGGATATATAGTTAATCATGTAATAATTATCTTACCCGTACGTTGTTTGTTATACATAGTGCCATGGTTTTGATATCCGTCCCCGTCGGCCCTCGTCCTTGTTATGATTCGGATGTGCTATATTCTCTTTTAAAACTATTTGTTGCATTTCGTGTTTATGACAAATTATGCCCATCAAGTTGACATAGATATTTTTTATCTAGGAGGTATGTGAACCGGAAATTCCAACCGACCCTATTGTCGAGAGGTTAAATTTAGTTGAAAGAGAAAACGAGTACTTGAAAGAAAAATTGAAAAGAATTGAGGGGGAGAAGATGGAATTGGAGTTGCATGTTGCCGATGTCGTCGATGATCACAAGATCCAGATGGAGAAAATGCGCTTGAAGAATAGAAAGATTAGAAAATATGCCATCGATAGTGAGGCTTGGTATCATTATGCTGTTGGATCGATTGTTACCTTAATTGGGACCTTGATCGCATTTGTTGTTGCATTTAAATGCTTTAGCTAGAGAGTTATTTGTTTGTTGCATTTAAGTGTTGTATGAACTTTATGTATGAACTTGTATTAATTTGGTCTATTCGGTGTTGTGTAATGAAGATGAGCCGGCAATGGATGTACGATGACCGATGCTCTCCCCAGTTCGTTGAGGGTGTGCATACTTTTGTACATATTATGGTTATATACAGGACATATGGGAACTTGACTATCGATGTGGTTTAAAGGTCGCTTTGTTTCGGTGCAAATGGGTCAATATGACACGAGGCGGGGTAATGGAAGACCCGCAGTACGGAATGACAACAGTGGATCTCAACAATCTTGCATATGCAGACGAACCATTCGTCCTAGCCAATGATGTGGCCCAGGTTTTCTATGTGAAGGACATGTCTACCAAGCCGAGAAAAAGAAAGGATAAGGAAGCGAATGCATCGTACGATGAGCCAAAGCGGCACATAGTTCTTTCTGGGAAGAGAAACATCGTGGGAGTGGATGACAAGACAGACAAGTTAGAAGATTATGAAAATTTTGTTGAAATTGCTCCATTCACAGTGAATATTGACCCAAGCATCCCGTTAAATGATGAAGATTTTCCATGGTTACGGCGCAAAGGGACACACGCGAAGAAAAAGTTTCACACCCAAAGATCTGGGATGTGATCGGCTTCACTATCATCACTTTCTTCTGTGTTTCACACCCAGGAGGGAATGTCTATAATAGTTAGGGTAGTTATGTGTTTTGGCATTTGAAACGCGAATAAATTTTATGTGCAAACAAATTCTTTTCATGCATTTACTGATTTTTTTTCCAGCTAAATGACCCTGAAATTGAAAAGCAATTCAAATGAACTCAGAAAAGGTTGAAAGTTGGCATGGTATCATAATTTCATACAAATAGCATGTGCAAGAAAGTAGAGAGGGTTGCGGCAAAACTGGATGCACTTCGTGTACAAAATGGACAATCTCTTTCGAAGTATCAGGGTTTCCGACGAAAACTGAACTGTTACAAAGGCATTTCATTTTTTAAATAACCTAAGTATTACTAAATTGAATATAATGATAAAACACAACAATATTAAACATAAGAAAAAAGAATCACTGAAAAAACTTTTTTCAAAGTTAAGTTATTCACAAACTAGTGATTGACACAAATTTCAAATAATTCAAAATTTAAACTATTCAAATTTGAAATCTACCGGCACTAACAGAAAGTTTGTAAGTTTTTGTACCTAAAGAAAAAATATTCACAAAGAAACTCTAAATACAGCAAAAAAACAACTCAAAAATAAATAAAACCAAAAAAATAAAGCAAAAAAAAGCAAAAAAAAGCCCGCCTACTGGGCCAAAGCAGCCTGCATACGACTAGCGACACAACCTTTCGTTGGGCCAGGATGCAGGCCCGCGAAGGCCCAGTAGGCCCACTAGGCGAAGAGGACAGGTAGGCCCAGTAGGCCTGGTTAGGAGAGGAGCTCGAGAGAGCTACCGCACTGGGGCTTATAAACCAGTGCGGTAGCCTCTCGACTAGCGAGGTGGGACTAAACTTCCGCACCGCACCTCCGCCAGCGCACCCCCTTTAGTACTGGGTCGTGGCACAAACCGGTACTAAAGGGGGGGCCTTTAGTACCGGTTGGTGCCACCACCCCGTACTAAAGGGGGTCGCTTCCCGCCGCTTGGCCTGGCTAAAACAGGCCTTTAGTACCGCTTGGTGGCTCCAACCGGTACTAAAGGTGCCTTTATATATACAACAGCTACGAAAATTTCAGTTTCCCTCTCTGTTCGTTCCTCTATTCCGTCGTCTCCGTCGCCGTCGCCGCCGCCCTCGATCATCTCCCTCGCCGCTCGTCTCCGTCGCCGCCCCCGTCCCCGTCGCCGCCCCCGTCCCCGTCGCCGCCCCCGTCTCCGTCGCCGCCCCGGGCCCGTCCCCGTCGCGCCGTCCTCGTCCCCATCGCGCCGTCCCCGCCATCACCGCTCCGGCCGTCGCCTTGCCTCGCCGTCGCCGTCGCCCGCTGTGAGCCCTCCGGCCCCGAGCCCGTACACACACACACACAAACATGTTTAATTAGTTTAGATAATTAGTCTTTAATTAGTTTAGATTATTTAGATTATTATTTTGTATGTTTAATTAGTTTAGATAATTAGTGTTTAATTAGTTCACACACACGCGTATTTTGTATGTTTAATTAGTTTAGATTATTTAGATTTTTTTTCACTATTATATATGTATGAATGCATGTTAGATGGATATAATTAGTGCTTAATCAGTTAGAAATTAGTGTTATGTAGAAATGTTAGAAATTAGTGTTATATAGAAATGTTAGAAATGTTAGAAATTTTAGTGTTATTTAGATTATTTAGATTAGCATAATTAGTGTTATATAGAAATGTTAGATATTTTAGTTATCAAAATCCAATCATTAAAAAAATGTTACTTTTTGCGGGCATATAGCTAGTATTTGTTCTCGACGATGCCCGGCCCGCATCCTCGCCATCGACCCGTCCGCGACGACGTCCAGCCGACCCATGTCCGGGACTGGGCTCCGTCGGGCTGGCACTGGGAGGTGCTGCTTGGAGGGGCGCGCCGCTTGATGAGGAACCCGGCCCCGGGTCCCGTCGTCGACCCTGATCTCGTTTGGTGGCGTTCGCGTGGGCCAGTTTTGGTGCGAAGGGACCCGGCCCCGCCGGAGGTGGTACGTCGCCGTGTCAGGGAGGAGGACGAGCACGTCCATCGCTACATGGTTGCGTTAGAGGGCGGCAGGTTCTCCAATACGTGGCAGTATCTTCGGGGATCTCACTTCAGCTATGATCCTGTGAGGGTTCCTTCTCTTTGGGTGTCCACCGCCCGCGCCGGAGGAACCGCGAGTGTCCTAGATTCTTCTGTAGTATTCGATCTTTATTAGCTAATAGCCAGTGATGTACTATTCAATATTATATATTATTCGAGACGATGTATTCGAGATTATATCTATTATTCTAGACGATGTATTCGAGATTATATCTATTATTCGAGACGATGTAATTTGAATACTAAATTGTTTTATATTTCTTTTGGATTAGTTAAACAAAAGCTATGGCAGACAATACCGACAGAGAGGGAGAACAGACCATGTTCGATATGATACGCGGGCCAGATGATAATCAGAATGAAGAAGATTATGACGGCTCCGAATTTCTAAACAACACCGGAGAGGGTGATATGATATTCGATCGCGACGACGAAATTGATGAAGTCATGAACTACGTTTATAACGATGATGAAGAACATGTTGATCCTGAAACAACAAACACCAGCGAGGTATATATATTTATATAAGCAGGCATCTGGTGATCATCACATGTTTTAAATGACTTGAAGATATATTAACGAATCGATCTTTGTTCTTTCAGCCATCCGGATCGAGCAAATCTTCAGGCAAAATGACGAAACGAGGCCCGAACAAAAAGTTGAAGCCGGGCATAAAGTACAATATCGAGGCATGCGGCCCTACTGGCAAACCATTAGCGCCTAAGAAGATTGCGGACAAGTTCGTTCGTCAGTGCGGAGTTCTTGTGAAGGACCAACTCCCGATCAAACTTCAAGAATGGAGAGAGCCAGCAAAGCCACGTCCAGATGTTACTTTTGTCGACAAGAATCAAAAAGATCTGCTTTGGGATACTCTCATGGAACATTTCACCCTACCAGATCATTTCACAGAAGCAGATGTGCAGAAAGTCAAGGAGGCTGCTCTTAGGATGATGGCGATTGCATTCAAGAACTACAAGAATCGTGAATGGAAGAAGTACGTCAAGGGAGGAAGGAAGACTCCAGTATTCAAGGGAACACTAGAGAACCAACGTGATCATTGGGACGATTTCGTGAAATTCAAGGATTCGGAATTAGCTAAGGAACGGTCGAGAATAAACAAGAAGAATGCCGAAAAAAGGATAAGTTCCATAAGCTGGGGCCAGGTGGCTATGCGGTGGCAATGCCTAAGTGGGATAAGTCTGAGAAAGAGATGGAGGATGCAGGTGTCACTCCGGCTACTAAGAGTTGGCCCCCCAGGGTCAGGACTTGGTTCTATGCGCATGGGGGGGAGTTGGACCCGGAGACAGGCAATGTTTCGACGAGGGCAAGTCTGAAGGGAGCCGACGATGCGATACTTGTTGCAATAGAAGAGGCACGATCGGGGGTGTTCCAGCCAAACAGAGAGAACGATGAGCTTACGCATGCCCTGGGAAATCCTGAACACCTGGGAAGAACACGAGGCAAGGGCGTTATGCCGTGGTATGAGGGGTTTTCAGAATGGAACACCGACTACAGAACCCGTGCGAGAAAGAAGATTGCGGAGGAGAAGAAGAGGAAGATGGAGGAGGAGCAGAGGAAGCGGGACTATGAACGCCTTCAAGGCCTAGAAGCAAGTCAAGCGGAATTGGCAGTCAAATTCCAGCGGCAGCAGGAGCAGATCGACTCACTTACCCATCAAAGGGGGTCTCAGCAGCTGCAGCAGCTAGCGGATGATCCATCATTGGATAGCACCGGCCCATCCATGCCGAGAAGCAGCGTGGGTTCCGTCCCGGACGACGCAATGCTGGGTAGATACCCCGTGGATGACATCACGGAGAACACTAACTGCGAGCTACACGTCAAAATGAAGAACATATCCATGAAGGTGGCGGACGGCTTTGCTTTCACAAATCCCCCCGAGGCAACCTTCCATTGCAACCCGATTCCAGCGGGCTATGCTCGTGTCTTGGTTGATGAGGTGGTGGACCCACCATATTCGGGGCTACAGCTTGACATTGCTGGAGGTGACGGCGAGCGCTTTCTCGGAGAGGCCAAACATCGTATCATCCTATGGAAAAAGGATTGCATCATCTTTCGAAGGCCACCGACACCGCGTCAGCCGAGTCCTCGTCGAAGTCCGCCACCGAGTCAGCAGACTCCCGCTCCTGCAAGTCCACCAAGTCCGGCAAAGTGTCAGGCCACTCCTCCTCCTCCAAGTCCGGCAAAGTGTCAGGACAATCCTCCTCCTCCAAGTCCGCCACAGCGTCAGACGTCCACTCCTCCTCCAAGTCCGGCACAACCTCAGGCCACTCCTCCTCGTCCAACTCAGCCCCGTCAGCCGTCTCCGCCGCCTCAGCAATCGCAGAAGAGACACCCGCAGCTATGGTGCGTAGCGGTACGAGTCGAGGTAGTACAGGAAGTACAGGCGGAGGCAAGCGATATAAATATGGTCCAAGCCTCAAGCCTCTTCCGCAGAGGTCTTATGACAGGTCCGAGGAGGAAATCACAGCCATATCGAAGGCCGAGGTGGAAGCCCATTTTGCACCGAAACCGCCACCGCCGCCAAGGGAGAAAGTGCCTGAGGAAACGATTGACCACTTCATTCGTATGGCTCAACCACCAGCTCCCAAGCCTGTTGACACAGACTATGAGCGCCACATCAGGAAGTTAAATCGAGCACGTCTACAAAGGGAGGCGAGCACGTCTACATCGGGATCGAGCAAACAAGAAGCAGCTGCCAAAAAATGCGGGAAAACCATTCCCCAGCTGGGAGAACAGGCGGCGCAATCGATCCCCTCGCTTGTTGTGCCAACAACAGGTGACAGTACGCGCGCCCAATATTATTGTGGGCAAACAGTGCATGTTCCCGAGGTGGGCAATGTGGTAATAACGGAGGAGCATATAATGCAGGCTGAAGTTCTCAACATCACTGTTGGACAACTCCTCGAGATCGAGCCCATGCCTTTGCTTAGAGAGGATGAAATAAAACGGAAATATGTCCGGGGCCAACCTTTGGTCGCGCCAGACAAGGTCAAGAACCTCCCAACGAGAATGTATGAATTGCATCAATGGTACATGAACATTACCAAGATTTCAGATCGATTGTCCCTCATGGTGAATGTCAAGCAGGACCATTACTACCATGAGAAAGCTGTGTCCGTTGAGTATTTAGAACTGTTTCAGTTATACAATCAAGACGCACTCGACAAATCTATCGTCAGTTGCTATTGTCTGTAAGTGATTTCTTTCTATAATTTAAGTCTCAAGCTAGCTGTAGTGATCCTTTTGATCAATCATTACCTGTAATTATCCTCACTATATTCTTTTCTGTGGTATTATGCAGGATGAAGATATATGAAATGAGAAAAGGTGGACGCTTTGGCATTGGGTTCATTGACCCAAACACCATTAATGAATGCACATGGAATATAAATGAACGTTAGAAAAAGAACGTAGAGGACAGCATGCTAGAGTTCTTGAAGCGCCTCAAATACAATGAAGATATACTACTTCCTTACAACTTCCAGTGAGTCACACTGTCTTGTACTACAAATTCTCTGTTTTTGCCTACTAGCTAGCTACATGTTTTTGCTTACATATGCCCGCTTAATTAAGACATGCAAACGTGTGTGCATGCAGATTTCACTGGGTCTTGTGTATCATTAAAGTTGACGCCGGAACAGTTGAAGTACTGGACTCACTAATCTCAGAAAAAACTGACTATAACATCTTGTATGGGATAGTCAACAGGTAATTTCAATCATTATTAACTATATATCTCGGCCTATTTAGTTCGTCATTTCATGATATGAACTATTTAATAACCCCTTTATTCATTTTCTTTGTCGGCGGGCAGGGCTTGGGCAAGGTTCATCGCCGTCACGCCCGGCGAATGGAAAAAAAAGCTTAAATGGTTTCGACCCAAGGTAAGCAATTAAGTAGTACTAGCTAGCTAGCTAGCTGCCATCTCTTTAATTATCATGCTTGATTAATTTTTATCTAATCAAATTCCATTCTCGTAAAGGCCCTGAAGCAGGCGCAGGGGACTGATCTGTGTGCATTCTGCGTTTGCGAGAACATTCGCATGATGGCGTCCGAAAGGAGCAGATCTCAAAGACAGGAATGGGTACGCTTGTCAGAACACTATTCACAATTTTTACACCATTATCGATATCTAGTCACACAACTAATACACATGCATATTGATCTCCTTCTTAACACAGTTCAAAGAGGTGCGGGAGAAGCTCATAGAAACGGAGCGCGTAGAAGCACTTCAAGAGGAAATAGCGGGATTTTTGCTCGACCAGGTCATAAATCCGAAGGGAGAATTCTATTACCCGCTACCGCCCCCATGAAAACCACTTCCAATTGTCATCGTGCTCCGAAGGCACCAATTAGGCTAATGCCACTGGCTCCGAAGGCAACATTCATATGTAGGAGAAATTGTATATAGCTATACATGTGTGTATGTGTGGATTAATTAATATGGTGGTTTGTGAGACATATTGATGATATATATATATGCATGATTGGTTCTACTAGAAATTCTATATATATATATATATATATATATATATATATATATATGCATAACGTGTACAATGTGTAGTATCGTAAAATACCAGCAAACGAAAAAGAATTAAAATGGAAACACAAAATTAAATGAAAAAGAAATCATAAAACTAAAACCCCCCTAAACCTTATAGTACCGGTTGGTCTTACCAACCCGTACTAAAGGGCTCCAGGCCCCCGGAGCTGGCTCGTGCCACGTGGTTGCCCTTTAGCACCGGTTCGTGCTGAACCGGTACTAAAGGGGGGGGGGGCTTTAGTGACCACAATTTAGTGCCGGTTATGTAACCGGCACTACAGGGCCTTACGAACCGGTGCTAATGCCCGGTTCTGCACTAGTGTATGTGTCGCTTCGCGTCTTAGTTTTGACATCCCATTCGGTTCATGCCCGGACACATGTTGATGAGATCGATTGATGTTGAGAGATCAATTGCGTGTCATGCAAGGAGATAAAAGTTTGGTCTGTTTCTATGACCCACGGGGGGGGGGGGTCTGTGGGGATCAGAGGACGTATATTGTACGTTCATAAGCCAAATGAACATATTGTACCCACCCTAGTCCTCTTTCAATCGATCTTCAAACCTCGAGATGAAATCGAGAGAGAACAAGTGGGGGCATGTGTGATACCTAAGGCGGATTCAAAATTTTGAACCGGTGATCATAGCATCCGCAAATCATATATAAAGGGTATTCAATGTTCATTTCACTTTTGAACGTACAATATACTCCCTCCGATCCTTTCTAGTTTACATATAAGTTTTATGTGTAGTCAAAGTATCTCTACTTTGATCAAACTTACAGAAAAAAGTATCAACATTCAACAACACCCAATCAATATTGTTAGATTCATACGTACTCCTAGATTTGTATTCACACAGAGATGGTTTCCAATTTGTTTTCAACCACATGAATGTGCTTGTTCTCGCGCATGCTCTTACTACTAGGATTTCGCCACGTGTAGCCAGTCCAATAGTAACTTTTTTAAGCTCCCGGTCCAATAGTACTAGTGGAGTACTGACAACATCTGTACTAGAGTATGCAGTGCTCATAGTACTCCCCTTTCCATTTATATAGGGCCTATGTGGAGGAGAGAGATGTGAAAAAGTAAGGGGAGTGAGCTCTCATGCAAGAGCCTAGCTATAGGCCCTGTTTGGATACTATAACTCAGGTAGAGGTTAGAGTTAGATTCTAACCCTGAACTTACTCTAGCCAAAGAGGTGTTTGGATGACAACGTTATATGGAGTGCGGATACGGCGAGGCGCCTTCACGGGCGGTGCGATAGGAAGGGAGGAAGAGGACGAGAAGCTACGAGGAAGTGGGGAGGGATCTGCTGCAGGGAGAACGAGAGAAAAAAGTGTTTATATGGTCCCGAGAAGAACTAACCCAAATGAGCACCTTTTGGGTGGGTTAGTTTTTTGAGATGGGTTAGATGCATCTAACCCAAACTAACCCTCCTGTTTGGATATTTTTGGGTTAGTTGAGTCCAAACTAACCCAAACTAACTCTAACCCATTGATCCAAACAGGGACATATACGCATTCCTAGTTAAATACAATAAATATGAGGAAAGAGATAGAGAGGAGATGGAAAAAAGTACTAATACAATAGCCAACTGTCACGCCCAATATGTGACCCTATCCTAAAGGAACTCGAAGGTCCCACCAAGGATAGAAGCGCATATTGGAGACACTTTTGCAAGATGGATATCATTACATCGAACCATTACATAATAGTTGGGGATACATACAAGAGGCATACGATGCCACATTAATACAACAACATCATACATAAGAGCAACATCTGACTATGGATGAAACACAAATAGAAACTCAAATGACATCCACCCTGCTAGCCCAGGCTGCCAACCAGGAACCTATCCCCTCAACGATGAAGCATAAGAAGAACTCAAAACAAGCAAGCATCGCTCTCACATCATGATCATCACATTATCTGTACCTGCAACCGTTGTTGTAGTAATCTGTGAGCCACGAGGACTCAGCAATCCCATTACCATAGGTACCAACACTAGCAAAGCTTAATGGGCATGGAAAGGATAAGTGGTGAGGTTGCAGCAGCGACTAAGCATGATATGGTGGCTAACTTACGAGTACAAGAATAAGATGAGAAGCTACGCAAACGGTCGCAAACTAGTAATGATCAATAAGTAATCCTGAACTACTTACGTTCAAACATAACCCCACTGTGTTCTCTTCTCGACCCACTGGAAAAGAGACCATCACGGTTACACACGCGGTTGCGTATTTTAATTCGAATCTGGTGTCAAGTTCTCTACAACTCGGTATTAACAAATTCCCATCTGCCACATAACCGTGGGCACGGCTTTCGAAAGTTTAAACCCTGCAGGGGTGTCCCAACTTAGCCCATTATAAGCTCACGATCCGCGGAGACAATCCTCCATCGTGGGACATCCGATCAGACTCGGGGTCCCGGTGCACAAGACATTTCAACAATGGTAAACAAGTCCAGCAAGACCTCCCGACGAGCCGACACCCTGAGAGTAGCCGCGCGTATCTAGTCTCAGGCCACGATGGATGAGCTACGTGTACAGGTGCCAACATAACCCAGGTTGCCCCAGGGCGGCCCCGCACAGTGCTCTAGTTGGGACCAACACCATCGGGACTGGCCCCGCCCTATATTTAGAAAAATCCTCGGGTTCGCGACGCCCTATGCTAATTAATTATTAGGTTCAAGTATTATTATGGCAAATGTAAAACCAATGTTGGGCCTTGTTGGAAGAGTTTTATTCAAAGCGAACTGTCAAGAGGGTCCCATACCCCTCACCGTGTTAGGGACGCAAAATCAAGGAACATAACACCGGTATGATGGAAACTAGGGCGGCAAGAGTGGAACAAAACACTAGGCATAAGGCCGAGCCTTCCACCCTTTACCAAGTATATAGATGCATTAATTAAATAAGAGATATTGTGATATCCCAAAATAATCCTATTCTAACATGGAGCAATCTTAAACTTCACCTGCAACTAACAATGCTATAAGAGGGGCTGAGCAAAAGTGGTAACATAGCCAAACAGCGGTTTGCTAGGAAGGGTGAAAAGGTTATAGGCTGACATTGCAATTTGGGAGGCTTGATAAGCAAGTGATAGGTAGCGCAGCATAGCGATAGAAAGAAGCAACTAGCATAGCAATGATAGTAGTGAGATCCAAGTGACGGTCATCTTGCCTGAAATCCCGGATGGAAGAAGAATGAGTCCATGAAGAAGACGAACGGGCGAAGAAGAACCAAGCATAGTCGAACGAATCCTCACGATCGCAATGAAACAGGAACTATCGAGAAGAAGCACAACCGGAAAGAAGCAAACAAGATGGTAAACGCCCAACACATAAGCATGACATGATGCTCAACCAAGTATGGCACATGACCAGTCTATATGATGCTACTCATGGAAAGAGATGATGCATACAAGAACAACACGTCAAAGCAAGTTTAAATGAGGCCGGAACAACATATAACAATTCCGGTAAGTCCTCATATGCAAATTTCTAAATTGGTGCAGATCTGAATAAACCTCATGTTCAAATAGTTAAACAGCAAGTTAAGATGCACCAATATGATCTATACGAAATTCTATTCAAGTTACATATAAAGTTCATTTAATTCGGAGTTACGGCCTAGAAGATATGAGCAAACAAGATAAACATGGCATTGATGCAAAATGCTTTCAAACATCAAGCAAACATGCTCAAAACAAAGATGCAACATGATAATATGAAGCTACATGCAATTCTAAGCAAGTATCATATAGAGCATACTCAAAACAGAGCAACGATGCAACACATACACTCCAAACAAGTTTAAAGGACAAGCTGTCCAAAACAGCAAGTAGGCACTTTGCAAACATCAAAACAACATGCTACAGGAACCATATAAGCACAAACTTGACATGCAATTCATGTAAAGATAACATACTTCAAATTTCATTAAGGTTCAGGTTCATAGGCATCTGATCAATGAAAAATGCAACTTTGTAACATAGGAGCATATACATGAGCAGAGTTAATATGATGGCATGTCGGAGGCATGAAATAAAGATTCTACAGCAGCTAAACATGACAACCAAGGACATGGAATGAAAGTACACATAACAAAGAGCAAATAACATCATCGCATCATGTATATGTGGCTCATAGATTAGTAGTAACCAACAAAACAAATTTGAATGTTGAAATAGTTTCAGCAAGTAAAAAACAGCAACATTATCATAGCATGTTTGCAAGCATGAATCAGAGGCATATGACTTCCAAAATTAGCAAACATGGCATGTGAACATAGTACTCATAGCATTCTTCAAAACATGTAATTGGAGCATCTCCATAAGTGATATGGGTCGCTCCATAACAAGCTCACAACAAGGTATCATGAAGTTAACAGAAATCTGGAACATTATATAAGCATGTACATGGCAATGAAAACATATGCTACAGGACATATATGAGGCATACAATGGCATGGAATCATAGAGAATAATATGTATATCAAAACATGTCAACTAAGCATCTCCAAAATATGCATGTATTAATTGGTAGCATCAAGCAAACATGACAACATGATATGACAGAAACAGACTTGACAGAACATTAACAGCAAGTGGCCCACTTCAGAAGCTTGATGCACTCTATACAGGGCATAAAAGAATACATGGATTTTACCCCTGTAAATATGGCACTATTAAGCTCCTAAAACATATAGACATCATGCTCATAGGATGCACACACAAAATGCAACAAAAATGACAAATCAGCAAGTTACAACAGTTTTTCAGCAGTTAACAGCAACATGCACTTTTGCAGTAGGGATTAAGATATCAAGATCAACCCTAACATGAATGCAAAGCACACCAGCATGAAGATCATGAAGATAATAACATGTGCATATTAATATCATCATCATAGGTTCAACAGAGACAATGTAATAGCACTCACAAGAAACCTATATGATGTTAACAAGCAGCAGTTTTCATTAGATTATATCACTTAGCAGTTTTGCAACGAAGATTATGGCATCAATATGAACAGGAACATGAATGCAAACTACTCTATCACGAAGAGCACTCTGAGATGAACATTTTGACATATTATACACAAAAAATGGAGCTATATGCACAAAGTTATCATCATCACAACATGCGTACATGCTAAAGTTTCAGAAAAGACTGGAGAAAAAATAGACCTCGAGGGGGGTTGACTGGCCGGACATGTCCGGGCACAGGAGGACGTGTCCGGTGCATGCGCGGTTAACTCCAGCGAGGTGGCTGGCGAAGGTGGCCGGAGACGGCATGGGACGACGTGGGACGACAGATCCGGGGCCGGGGATGCCAGATCCGGCGGCTGCCATCGTCGGGGCGACGCGGGGATGATAGGGCGAAGCCGGGCGGAGGTTGAGGCGGCGGGGCGACGGAGCTCGGCTCCGGTCGGCGAGCTGGGCGACAGAGCGGTGGTCAGCGGCGGGGCGAGGTGGCGTGGGGTGGCGGCGCGGTCCGGCGAGGTGCGGCGAGGTCATGAAGGTCGGCGGGGCGGAGCTGAGGAGGTGGCGATGAGAGGCGGCGGCGCCGGTGAGAACGCGAGGCAGCGGCGGAGCTTGCGGGTGCCCGCGTGGGCTCGTCTGGGCCCAGATGGGCTCGGCGGGCCCCGCGTAGGCTGAGCGGGCCACGGCTGTGAGGAGGTCAGGGCGCGACGTGGCGGGGCTTGAGTGGCTCCAGGCGGCGGGGATGGCGGCGCTGGCCCGTGTGGCGGCGCCAAGTGGCGGACGGGAAGCGGTTGGGCGCTGAAAACGAGGAAAGGAGGAGGGAGGCGGCTGGTTGAGGGTTAGGGGAGGGTTATGCTAGGGTTTAGCTCGAAATTAGGAACGGGAGGGGCTATATATAGCACTTTTGTTAGGGTTAGGGGGGTTTTGAGGGGTTTCGGACCTTTCGATGATGATCCAACAACACCGATGGGAGGGGGGTTTAAGCCGGGCTGCAGGTAGGCTGAGTAGAAGGGTTGGGCTAAGAGGAAAGAAGATAAATGCGGCCCGGCTAGGGTTTCAGGAGACAGAAAACGTGTGACGAAATAAACCGACTATATTGCGGATGTATGTATAACGGTTGGGCTATCAAACAGACTCCAAATGCGACGAAATTCGGCAGGCGGTACACTATAATAAGACCGCACGCCAAATTTCACCCCCTTCCGAGAACATTTTTAAGCCACTCATAAAATAATATTTCAGAGGTGCCACGGGCGCGTGCGAGTGTGGAAGGGCTCGGAACGGACAACAAAGAGAACTGGGAGAATCTGGACGGATGCAAGTTTTGATAAACATGCAGATGAAATGCAGAGGATGACATGGGAAAGTGCAACACGCAAGCAACAGACATGGCAATGACGACGAATCACTGGAAGACACCTGGCACATCGGATTTGGGGCGTTACACCAACCTTATATTTTTTTGCGGGAAATAGCGAACCTTATAACCCACACTACTGTATGAGTGCATATAGATGATGGCTATAGATCACATGGCAGTTCCTTATAGCCCTCTGCTGGCAATATTATTAACCATGCTCTAATGCATTTTTCAAAACCGCCTTTGACTATTGACAAGATTAATAGTACATGAGATGTATAATGTGAAAACTATATCATTGGAAGCTCCTTTCAAATACGAATTTGACGGTATGCTTTTGTGTAAGTTGCATGTCATATATTATTACTCTAACATTTGGTCAAAGTTAGCCTCGAAAAACGCATTAGGCCCTGTATAGTAAATGGAAGGAGGGAGTAGTAGTGGATCCTCTAACGTAGGTATCCCTGCCTTACCCTCCCTTTCGGTCACTTACTGGCGGACCCTATGCTTGCTGGACCCCGCATGTCAGTTACTCAATGGGTTCGGCCACGTCAGGGGATCCTCATCCGTAGTATACTCTCTGTTTTTATTTACTCCGCATAAAACAGAGGGAGTGGTAGTATAAATGACGTGGGCAGGGGAGGGGGAGGGACGTCAGTTTGCTCACAACTACGGTCCCACAAGCGAGTGACAACGCAAGACGAAGCGTGTTCCATTCGGTGAGCAACGTGGAGCGTCCAGCATGCCGGGGTGCAACACGAACGCGACAAGAGGGACGTACAGTCAAAACCGATTGACCGGTCATCACCGAAACCACTATTCACACCAAAACCTTCAATACTCGGCCTACGCCAGCCACTGCCCCAAAACCACACCTCTTCTCCAGCCCATTCCCACACCTTTCGATCCCCTAGCCCGCATCAAGCGTCCCCTAGTTCGCCAGAAAGCAATGGTGCGCCGCAAGATAATGTACTACAAGATGCTGACGCCGGAGCGCCAAGCAGAAATCGCGGCGGCGGTCGGCGCCACAGACCTCCGTTCCCAAGCTCGCTTTGCGGTGGGACAATCCCCGAGTTCTCTGGAGCTAAGCTACGAGGAGGAGGAAGACGATCCAATGTTCATGGTGGAGGTCGCGGTGCAGAAGGCCCCCGATGGGTATGAGATGATGGACGTCGACTTCGTGCCGGCGTCCGGGTTCCCCATGGTGCAGGCGGACCAGCGGTTCAACCTGGCGATACTAAAGGAGGACCGGGAGGCAGAGGCTCAACTCGACATGGAGGGCGTGCATGCCGCTGCCATCGAGGCTCTCATGCAGGCGGAACCGGATGTCGTGGATGTGAACCGGGCGGTGGAGGCTCAACTTGAGGCGGAGCACGCGGATGCCACTACCATCGAGGCCCTCCCACAGACAGAACCAGACGTCCTAGACTTGAACCGGGCGGCAGAGGCTCAACTCGACGCTGAGCGCGCAAATGCCGCTGCCATCAAGGCCCTCCTGCAGGCGGAACCGGACGTCCTGGACTTCAACCGGGTGGCGGAGGCTCAACTCGATGTGGAGCGCGCGGATGCCACTGCCGTCGAGGCCCTCCTGTAGGCGGAACCGGACGTCCTCAACTTGAACTGAGTGGTGCTCTCGTCCATGCAGAGCGCCCGCACGCTCCGCGTGAACAAGTAGCTGGAGGCCGAGGACAACCATGGTACCGAGACACATGTCGGCAGCTATGGCTGGTTCGTGTCGGCACCCATAGACGACGAGGCCGTCTCATTCCGCGAGTAGTGATAGTTTTTCTTTATGTTGTTGTTTTTGTGGATCTTTTGCTGTGTAAAAACATATATTGTTATGCAAGTCGCCTAACTTTCATCATTTGGGTCAGTCTACCATTTCAGGCGGTTGGATGAATATCCTATGTCTCCTAACCCTTCTTCCTGACCTCTTCTTCTTCCCCAACAGACCACCACACGGGCTGTACGGATCCTCCCCAGCATGCGGTTGGATAAACATACTGTATGGACGAAAATTATGTGTCAGCGGTATGACGGCTGAGTTTGGTTTGTTCACATGCGGTAGCATGTGTCAGTGAGGGTGCGTTCCCTTGGTTGGGTTTGCAGCGTGGAGGGGCGACTGTGTGAGGGTGCGGTGCGACCGTGATGTGCAGGAGGGACCATGTGAGGGTGCGGTGTGACCATGACAGTTGTGCGCAAGTGTACCTCCTTTTCATTTTGAAAACTTTAGGCAAGCTTGGCAAAAATGTGTGGCGAAGTATGGCAATGCAAAGATAGGAGGGGTTTTCCTTCGCAGGATTAATCGATACGAATCCTCGTTTGACGTGTCAATTAATGCGTGTTTTTTTTTCCAGAGCCCAAAGAGCTAACCATCTCACTCCTCATCGCTCAATTAATGCGGCGCCATGCAAACCAACCTTCTCACTTCCGCATGCATGCAAGGGTATATTAATGTCCTTGGTTGCTAGTACGAGGCAAACCCCATCAATTCTGCCTCGATTAGTGTTTGGCGAAGTGCGTTCGATGGAGAACACCATCGAGGGAGAACATGGTAAGTCGTTCGCAAGTGCCGCCTACAAGCCGAGACAACCGCCTTATTTGCATCCAGGAAATCTGTTGAACCAAAGGATGCATAAATGTACTAGTAATACTAGTACACAATAGCGTCGTCCGTCCAGCTTAGTGCGGTGAGGTGGTTTCTCGAAGAAGACGATGGAGAAGCGGAGTCAGCGAAGAGTGAAATGATGGTAGCTTCATCCGTGCTTTGTGATTGATGTCTCACTGCTTTGTGATTTGTGATAAAAGGGACAGGGGAGTGTACTTTGTGCTCTATACTGTACATGCGTCCAAGCATGGGAGAAAGAGGAGAGACATTGCATTTTTCTGTTCCTTCAATCAATCAATCAGGGAGCTTCGGTTCCATCTTTTTGGCTTTGGCAGCATCATCCACAATGGTTCCCATCGATGCCAAAAGCTATTTTCACATTTGGCTACACATTGTGGATGCCCTTAACTATACCACTTGGTTTTGCTCCTGTGTGCTATATATACAAATCTCAGTTATATTGATCTAAAAAGTTATAGAATCAAGATTAGTAAAAAGGAGGTGATTTGCTGCACGGATGGCGGGGGAGGTTTCTTATTTTTAGAGGACGTTGTCCTGGTGGTTTGCTAACATGTGGTCCCACATGTCAGTGCTTTACCAAGACGATCTGCATCCCACATGAGGCAGAACAATGGCAGAAGCAAGACATGGTTAACTTGAAGAACATGAGGGAGAAGCGGGTTCATCAACGAGTGAAATGATGGTTGCTTCATCCGTCCAACTTATTTTTTTAGCATTATTAATTCGTCCCTCCAACTTAACTGCAGGAAAGGTGCAGCTTTGTGATTTGACGCCTCATTGCTCGTTACTACGTCGGCGCCATGACTGGGGTGCTTCACCCCGGCTGCTCTGCACTGTATTTCGGTATGGCACGTGGATCTGGTAGCTTGATGTCCCACATGTCGGTGAAAGGGACTAGAAGATTTATGAAATCAAGCGCTCCACTCTTACGACGGAGGAGTACACGCCACGGCGGCCCAGTGAACTGTCACCTGTACGGTATAGTACTATAGTTTTGCTGTTTCGCACGATCCATCGATACAAACGTGATTAAATAGGAAAGGGCGGGAATTTTCCTGGCGGTAGATGATACTGGCCATACATTTTAAAGGAAATTTTAATGTATGCAAACTGAATAATTAGGTAACAATATGGTATCTAGTAAAACGAAAAACACATATGATTTAAGGTGTTAGAGGTAGTAGTAGTGCTGTATTGCATAGTTTTTAGATGTATCATGCGAGAACGTGTAGAGATGTAGTTTTGGAGGGCCTACAGAGTGAAAAGCGTAATACGGTCACCGAACTTCAGAATACGCTGATTACGGTCACTATATACGTTTTGCGGTGATTATACGGTCACTTCCTCACGGTCCAGCATCGGATTGCACTCTGTTGACCGGCCAAATAGTCTGTGTGGCACCATGTTGACTAGTTAAATTGACCACGTTCCTTGTGGGTCCCACCTGTGAGTTCACATAGGGAAAAGGTCACATAAACACAAATTTACACAGTCGTGACAAGACTCCAACCCGTGCGCAGGAATCACCTGGTTGTGTATGTGTCTGTCAAGGCCTGGTGTGTGCACATGCACGTGTAGGTTGAGCTCTTGAGCGTGAGAGTGTGTGTTGGTCGTGTGGTGTCTGCATGCATGCGTGCGTGTGAGTGTTGCGTGCGTGCGTGGCTGCGTGTGTACGTATGAGTGTTGCGTGCTTGCGTGGCTGCATGTGTTCATTTGAGTGTTGTGTGCATGCAGTTCGTGTGCATGCGCGCGTGTGTGTATAATCACCACACTAGCTCATGTGTGTTAAAATAGATGGCTGAGCATACCAATACAAGGCCACCTTGTCCGCTGTGCCCGCGGTCATGACTTCGAACCACCGTCCAATATATTTTTGTTGTTTGTTTTCATTCTTACTAGCAAGATGCCTGTGCATTGCACGTAACATCAAGATGCATTTGTATGACTAGTTTATCTTGTGAGAGAAAAGGATGAACGAGGGAAGGCCTTATTTGCAAATTTGGTGAGGTGTGTGGGTACCTTTTGCAAAATTGTCATAGTTTCCTTCCTATCCATTAGATATAAATCGGACGGCCCATATTGCAGGATGGCAGGCAAACCATCATCACCAACTCTGTTTTTTATAAGAGTGTAGATGTAGAGTAGATACAAGCCGACAGGTGGGCCCAATCATAGTGAGATAATCTGATACAACACTAGAGGTGCCATGTGGAGCGTTTAACAGGTCAACTAGTCGTGTCTTGAGCAAATACAGAGCTGTACGGTGAGCCCGTGACTGTATAATAACCACAAAACGTAAATGTTGACCGTAATGAGTGGATTCTAAAGTCCAATGTACGTATCGTGCTTTCGCTTCAAATACAATGATCGTCACTATATATATCGCGACAGAAAGATGAAACATGCGTGAATTTGCTGGGGGCTTACATGTAGAGGACATGGAGATAGTTTGTGTCCGTATGTGAAAGGGGCGTAGAGGGGGGTATGCGATGAAGAGAGAGATGCTCTTCGTTTCTCTTTATTATGAATAACTTTATATATAATATAAAAATATACAAATTCACAGTGCGGAATAAATATCTTTGTGGGTACCATGCAATCCAAATTAACGTTCATACTCCTCCATATAACTTTGTAATGTTGTATATATGTAGAAATTATAAAATAATTTTTTGGCCACACTTTACTCAAAAGGAATGTTGTATGCGAAATAATTATTAAGAGAGGGCTTTCTAGATCAATGGGGTACGTGATGTAACATGTGTGACTGTGTAGTTGATGTATTTGGCCGGTCCTAGAGATGAATGTGTGTGTATTACGTATTCGAGAGAGGCATGGACAGAGGGGCCGACGGGGGGGGGGCGTGGGAGAGATAGCACGAGAAATGAGAGTGGTCTAGAGAGAGAGAGAGAGACAGACAAATATGATGTGACGGCGACAGATTCCCTTGAGTGTGTATATGCAAGGGGGAGGGGATAGAGGCACCTGGAGAATTTTTTTTGGTGTGGTGTCTGTGTTGGTATGTGTGGGTGTGAGAACATAACGAGACCTAGGGGCAGAGGGTGTGTCACCGCATGAGGTCCGGTGGGTCGAGGTAAGGCCCTTCGTTCGGTTCCGTCCTGCGCCACATTGGTTGGCCCGTGACGCATTTAGGGAGACCCATGGATGACTAGTTGTACAAGACAAAGATAGCAGAATTGTGCACGACTCTGTGTCCACTGACAAAGTCGGCTAGGATTTGTAACCCTAGGTTCTCGGTCTAAGGTAACCCCTTATCTCTGATATTACTATTCATCCAACCTAACTTTAAGGGGCATCCTACAGAATGCTCTGCTAGAATCATAATCATCAATTAGGAAGAGAGGTCTGAGACAATGTGTGAGAGACAGGCCTAAAGATAATGTGCGTATAGGAGACACGTAGACAGGTCTATGTATATAGAAAGGGTCGATAGGGATTGTGCATGTGTATGCTTGTGAGAGGAAGAGTGCTTGTGATAAAGGTTAGTGAAAACAGTCATAAATGGTTATGAGAGGGAGGGAGCGTTATATCGAGAGCATGTCTGCGAGAAAGACACCTCGGGAGAGAGTGTCTGAGCATGTGTGAGAGACCACAGATGGAGAGTGAAACTACACATAAAAGACTGATGTACACATTGATTAAAGATATGAATTGTATCCAGATATTAGGATGGGATCTGGATATATGCAATTCACGCAAGGAGCATCATTGATCCATCAGACATCTAGATTCTATTGAATTTGAGCATGTCTATGTTATTATTCGACATAATTGATCCACATAGTTAGTAGTTTGAACTCCAGACAATGCATCGCTTTAGCAATCGAATATAAACGTGAGTATAGTTCATGTTGTGTGTGTAAAGCACATTATACATACGAAAGTTACACAATGAACATTATAAATAGCTACCTATGAACTAGCGTACATTTGAATTAAACTTAAGGTGGTATAAAAAAATCAAATTCAACATGAAGTCCACTAAATTATTTGAATTCGATATCATGGCATTTGTAAATCATACCTAAATTATGGGGGCACCAATCTTTGCTCTCATTTTGTACATAATAGCATATGTAGTCGTGTACAAAATAGATTCAAATTTAGCTCCTCCAATCCAAAATAATCATACTTATAGGATTTTCAAGTGTCAAAATTTCAAAAAGAAGTGGATAATTTAATGATGTTTTCAAACATACAAGGTCAAATTTAACGTTGTATATTTGGGTCAATCCTAAAATTCAAGAGTACTCTAAACGTGAATGCTTCTATTTCAAAATTTCGAACGAAGCGCCAAAAGAGCCTCTACTCGCCCGAAACCGCGTGAGACCAATGTTTGGTAGTACAAGGAAATTACTTCTCTAATAACTCCGACCCGTGTAACCTACCGGCCAGACGTCCAAAGGTCTAAACCGGGGTAGGTTTGTAGCTTCATCTAGACGCCACACAACCGCCTCCGAAAAACATTCATACACAATGGCCGCCTAAGCACACATGCGCGCGGCCGAAATCGCTCCCGCTCACTATTTGGGAACCTAGGATTACCATCCTACCCCCGACCCGTAGTTGGTCCGAAATTTAAGAGGGGGGCAAAGTTTGTACTTTCCCCAAATTTCAAACAAGTGCATCCCATATCTTCAAACAAGCTAAAAACAAGCGCGTCCTAGACCGAAACTTGGTTCTCCCTTAGCTCCCCCTCCCCCTAGAAGACACTAGTTGACCGCTTCTTCTTAATACTAGATGTTCTTAGAAACTCGCGATGCACAAGGTTTCTCCTCATATACTATTTCACCTTAGCTAGAGGTCTGTCGCCCCCCTGGATTTCAATTCCTGGTTAGTTGATTCCCAATTAATGGAAGCATTCCCCGGCGTAATAGGCGCTAGTCCGCCTGTTACATCGGGGAAGCAACGCCTCAGTGGTTATCTTAGGGGCGTGTGGGGCCTAGAGCTGCTGGAGCCTGATCTGGAGGTCGGTCGGGATTAAAGTGATGGCCTGGGGGCGCTGCCAAGCATGGAGGTAGTGTGAGGTAGCGGAGGCAGGGGTCTGGGCCAGTGGTCGCTGGCAGTTCGAGAAAGATCGTCAAATTGACTGGCGAGAGGTAGACGAAGGCTATCTGCCCGTTCCTTATAGATTAAATGGTGCATAAAAAAATCGACTAACCTATTTATTTTCAGTCAACTGTTATCTTGATATGACAACATGTGGTGGTGTGCTGGAGGAGTACCTGCATTTCCTGTGCTCATATATTACAAAATCATATGGAGTAGAATCTAATTTTGTTTGCCATGCAATGTTGTAGAGCTATCATATGTCTGCTGTCATTTATTTTTCTGCCACCTGCTATCTGCTACTTTTACAATGCTCTAGTTCTACACACACTTCACCCTTACTCTCACTATTGTGTTTTTATGCAAGGGTATTTTAGTCTCTGCTGCCATGAGTGAAGCAAAAAATAAAAGAGAGAAGTCGCTCCAGCATGGTACGCGGATAGGCCAGACACGTTTCACCATTATAAAGGGTGCAGTGTCAGCAGATGGAGACGGTAAAAGTAGCTCTGGAGTTGATGACCTCGCTCGCAATGAACCACCATGCCAGGTGCTTGCTTTAACTTTCCGGTGTCATATGTGGTTGCATGTTCCATACGGTCTCTAGCTTGTATTAGAAAGGCCGAAGTCGGTCTTGATTAAGATAAGGAAAGATATTTTTTACATGAACCACCATCCCTTGAGCACCAGAAGACAAATAGCTAGTCAGGGCACTGGTCGAGCCAGTGACAAGCCCAGCACAGATAGTCATCACCTGGAAGCCAACTAAAAATCCACGATGGTTGCGAAGCAGCCCGCCTCCCACTAGTCTCTCAGGTCCTAGATGGTCATGCTCACCACTCCAGCCGGATGTCTAGCTTGTATTGCTTCCAATTTGGTTAAATTGCATCTGCTTAGCTTACACATTATACCTTTGAATATGACATGCCTTTCTGTTTTTGGTACATACTAGTACATCTGTCTATTAACAATGTTCTTACATCAAACTAATGTTCTTGTGTATCCCTCATCAATCACTGATGATGAGGCAGTCAGGCAAGTGGACTACTGTGAGTAAAGATCCTCATTTAAAGAAAGCAGTGTCATCCTCCCGACATGATTCTCAAGAAACAGTAAGGCTAGATGAAGATAGTGAACGTAGCTCTGTAGTTGATTACCACATTTCCCCTACACTAACATAGCAGGTGCTTGCTCTAACTTGGCAGCATGATATGTGCTTGCATGTTGCATATGGTGTCTAGATTGTAATTCTTCCAATCTGGTTAAATTGCATGTGCTATTCTGCTTAGTTTATACATAATACCTATTAATGTGACATGCCTTCCTGTTTTTAGTACATAGTACGTCTGTCTATTAAACATGTCCTTACATAAAACAATTGTTTTTTATCCCGCATCAATCAATATGATGAGACACCTTTAGTATATGCAGTGCGATATTAGTTGCATTTCATATGATTTATAGCATGTGCTTCTTCTAATTTGTTGGAATGCCATTTATGATGGGACGCTTTTAACTTGGCAGAGTCATATTGGTTGCATCTTTCATGTGGTGACTAGCTTGCGCTGCTTCTTATTTGTTGGAATGGTTTCTGCTTAGTTTACACAAATAGTTGTGAATATGCCATGCCGTCCTGTTTTTCATAGATATTCCATCCTGGTATCATGTGTTTGCCTACATCAAAGTAGTGATTGTCAGTATCATGCACGAATGAGTTCTGAGGAGATAATTTTATTGCTTTTTCTTGTCGATTTTACTTGACAATTCAAAATCAATAAAGCGGAAGGAAGTTAGCAAGGCAGCGGATAAAGGTGCTCCTTCCAAACAGAGGGCCTCTACAGTTTCTACTCCTCCATCCCCCCAAGATGATTTGCAAGACAACACATGCATAGACACTCAACGTAGCTATGTTGATGATGAGCACGTCTCCCCTAGTGCACCATCATATGTGCTCCCTCTAACTTCGCACTGTTATATGTGGTTGCATGTTATGTATGATGTATAGCTTGTATTGCTTCTAATTTTTTTTGAATTCCATCTGCTTACATTACACATTATATTTGTGAATAAGACACGTGTTCTTGTTTCTAGAACATACAATATCTGTCTATCACACCCTATTCTTACATCAAATTACTACTGTTGTGTAACCTACAACAATCACTTATCATAAGACATGTTAGACTTGGGAGTGTGATATAGGTTACATCTCGCATTCTTTTCTAGCCTGTACTACTAATTTGTTGAAATGGCACTTATGACGATACAGTTTTAACTTGGTAGAGTGATACTCGTTGCATCTTTCATATGGTGTGTAGATTTCATTGCTTCTAATTTGTTGAAATGCCTTCTCCTTGGTTTACATGTCATAAGCTGTGAATATGCAATGGCACTAATGACGAGAGACCTCTAAGTTGGTAGTGCGATGTTGTTTGCATCTTACATATGGAGACACTGTTAACTTGGCAGAGCGATATTTGTAGCATCTTTCATATGGAGTCTACCTTCCATTGCATTGCTTCTAGTTTAGTGAAATGTCTTCTGCTTAGTTTACACATCATAGTTCTGGCTATCTCACGCCGTCTAGTTTTTCGTACATATTACATCCTCCTATCATGTCGTTGTCTAACATCAAAGTTCAGTTCATCTGTATCACGCATCAATTTGTTCTGAAGGACTAAATTGTTATTTATTTTTCTTTTCGGCTTGACTTAACATGGCATAGAGAAAGAGGAAGCAACACAGAATGACAGGGAATGGGAGGCAGAAGAATCCTGCGGATTATGCTAGTACTGATGGTGCAATACAAGGTCAAAGTCCAGTGGAAATTGTACAAAGAGGGTATCCCGTGCTACACGAGCTGCAGAACAAGCCAAACAGAAACAAATAGCTGCCACCAAACAAGCAGAGATAACCCTAGTTGTTGCAACACCTTCCACAGTACAACCAGCTGCACGAGTTACTCGTTCATCAACTAAGCTAGAAGCACGTTCCCAAGCTCCCTTGCCACCTGACACTACTTCCCAAGCTCTCTTGACACAAGATGAGTTGGCAAGATCAGATGAACCTTGTGAGCTTCAATAGCAAGACGGTAGTTGATGGAGTCAAGTTACAGTTGCATGCTTCTTTATATGTGGTCTCACAGTTTGATGTACACTAACACTTCCTATGTTTGTTGTTGGACTAGCACCTAGGCGCAAGAGGAAACAAACATCAGGGATAATGCTCGATAGGTTAACTAAATGTAGAGGAGGAAGAATGGAGATCGGTTTTGAGGTAGGTTTAAAAAGGCCACGTGATGCTACAGAGTCAGCCAAATTAGTATCAGAGGCAGCGGTTGCCGTTAGGTGTCATGTACGTATCCTCCCAACACGGATTCAGTACAGGAATGACAAAGACGAAACCTAGTTCAACACCTTCCTCGACCATTTAACTGTAAGTATGGTTATGTATGGAAACTAGTAATATCATCTTGCTCTGTCCCATACTTTCTAGGTTGCTGATAATGAGACTCCCATAATTTTCAACAGATGAGGTTCAAGTTGGATAGCCAAGATGATGCAACCAGACAAGCTTGCACCCATTTGTTTCAAGTCTTCTCTGTGATAGTATCGATATAACTTGAGGAAAACTCACTTTGAAGGCAAGGCTAATAGTGAACTTGCCCAAACATCTCCAGTGGAAAATATATCGGATGAAGACTGGAGAGGCCTCGTTAAAGAATGATCTAATCCGAAGTGTTAGGTACATTATATATGTGATGTCCTATTTACGCATGTGCAACACAAATCTATCTTCTTGTAGGTGAACTGTTCAAAGAACAAGGCCAATCGTACGGAAGGGAAATTCCAACAGATGACAGGATCTCGTAGTTATATTGCACACTGCAAGGCTCTTGTAATAAGCTGGTGTTTCACTCTTTTCGCTGTACCATATTATCAGATCTATATTGACTTGTTCCAAATGCATAGGAAAGCCCGCAAGGACCAAAAAGTACCTGAACCAAATGCTGTGGAAATCTTCAAGGACTGTCACACCGGTAAGAAGAAGGGCATGACTACACCAGTCAAAGCCACTGGTGTAAGTCCTTAATCCTCATGCCTTTTAACTACTACTTACTCAAACTTGTGCCTTGAACTGCATGGTTTGCAGCCAATGTCTATTACTCTTTTCAATTTTATACACAATTGTCATAGCGTATCATTGCACCTTACAAGGTTTAAAAGAGACGAGTGATGTTCCTTTGATCTTGACCTATAATCTAGTTCTGTGCTGGACTTGCCCACACAACATTACAATTGCATGTTTGTCTATTCTTAATTGTTTTGTGATATGAATGATGTCATACTATGCTTACCGTATTATAAACTTCGTCTCTTTATTCTTAGCTGTCAATATAATGTGAAGAAATAGACAATACATTAGCGATGGTACATGGTCATATGTTCAGAACCTGGTTTTATTATGTACTTTGCAATAAAATAAAACTAATATTTTACTTGGGTTAACCAGAATAAGTTCTATATATAGACCAAAGCTATTTTGTTTGGTTTTTCTGCCTCCTTAATATCTTCTGTTGTGGTACTACTAATGTAAAAACTCAACTTTTCAGCAAGCTATGGCAAAAATGGTGGAACCACCACCTTCTGAAGGTGGCGAGGCAACTATAACCGCAATGTCAGCTCTTGCTACAGTGGGTCAGTACATGTCCACTAACAGTGCCAAAAGCACGTTCCTGCATAATACTGAGTTGGTTGTTAAGGCAATCTCGTCCAAACTGCCTCATGATCAAGATATGCAAGCTCAAAACAATGTTATATCTGCGCTCCAGACACAAGTCCATTCCCTAACAGAGACCCTTTGTGAAACAAGGAGAGACATTGTTCGATGTCGTCAAGGTATGCATGGTTTTGAAACCAGAATATCAGACATTTGCTATGTTGTTCAGGAGCCTAGGAGAAATGAAGGCGAAGGTTATGGTGCTCCATCGGACAATACAACATGAAAATGTAACAGTCAGGTCAAATGAACTGAGCTTCTGAACTTCTCGTGGTGCATTTGTCTGCTAGACTGTTAACTTTTATGCCAACCTTCCTTTTCTTTTATAGTTGTAATTTGTTTTGGTGCGATACAAATTTGTTCTTAACGTGCAGCCACCAGCAGAATAAAACAACAAGCCATTTTCGTATAGTGTAGGGTGTTCCCTATATTTGCACTGGTGGCGATCTTTGATGCCGAGTGGATGTAATCTGTGCAATCACCTTAATAGCCTAGCGTTAGTTTCGGGCTTATTTATTGCCTGGTCTTCTTTTCCCTGGTTTGCTAGTGGCCGCAACAACCATGGGCCATATACGGACCTTGGTAACCTTGACCATGCTACGGGCCGTAGGATCCATGGGTCTCCTACGGGCCGTCGATAAATGGGCCTCCAACAGGGCTGTAGAATTGGTGGGCCTCAGGCCGTTGGAAAAATGGGTCTACATGGGCCGTAAATGGGCATAATTGGTATCGGCCCAGCACGGTAACATGTCGTTAACAGGCCGGAGGACAGCAAAGGCTTAATTCTGTAACAGGCATAACGGGTCATTAATGGGCCAGAATATAGGACGGGCTGGAAACTGCGTAATGGGTTAACAGGACAGAAACGGGCCGACTCTTGCCACGGGCCAAATTTGTCCCATTAGGGGAATAGGCTAGTAACGGGCCAGAAGTAATCGAGGACCGGAAAGAGGCCCAAGAACGTATGGGCCGTCAGTAGGCCGAAAGCTAACACGGGCTGGAAACGGCCCATGTGAATCGTGGGGCGTTGACTGGTACAAAGAAATGTACTATTCATTATGGGCTGGAGTCACCGTGGGCCTCTAAAGGGCCTAAAGATACGAAGGCCTCATATGGTCCGAAAGACGTCGTGGGCCATACATGGGCCAAAAGTGAAACGGGTTGGTGTTATATTCGACGGCCCACATGACGTAGTTGGGCCGATTTCGGTTAGGCCCTAGCGGGCCGTGAGTTACCGGGCCATAAAATGTGATATTTGCAAAGAGACCGTTAACAGGCTTTTCATGGGCCAGCTCGCTAACTTTTGGCCAAGTCAAACGGGCCGGCCTTTGTAAGCTAAATGGGCCAATGGTGGGCTGTCGCACGTGTCGGCATATCATAGGCGCCTATTTAACCCACTGACGAGCTGACACGTGTTTCCTCCGGCCAATCAGAATTTTGCACGTGGAAATTTCCCATTTGTTCGGGCTGTTAACGGGTTACCAGATCCAAAACCCAAGCCGATAGCCTAACGGCGTCCCGTTACGGTGGATGCCACGTGTCGGTCACCCTTGACGAAAGCACTTATGTCACGCGCGATTTGTCGTCATGGAAGTGGACACTTCCGTGATGATAATTTTGGTAATGTCATGGAACACTTCTACAACAGCACAAGTATGACTATCTTGATTCCATCATAAAATCGTCATGGATGTAAATGCATGACAAAAAACGGACCTACTATGACAAACACATAGCATCACGGAAGTGGTTTTTTGTAGTGATAGCTTGTCCTGGGTTAGCGAGATGAGGACGGCCCCGGCCCCGCGCCCTGCCGCGCGAATGCGCCGTCGATGTACATGACCCAGCCATCGGGCGCCTCATCTTCGGGTGCGAGGGACCAGTCTTCACTCATCCCCCTGTTGGGAGCATCCGCCCGTTCCACCATGAAATTAGTGAGGGTCGCGCCCTTGATGACCCTGGTGGTCCTGAACTCCAGCTGGAATGCTTGTAGCTCGATGTTCCATTCGGCCACCCTCCCCGCGGCATTGGGGCTACGAAGCACCTTCTCCAAGGGTACGCCGAGACGACCTTGATGGGGTGGCCTAGGAAGTAGTGGTGTAGTTTTCTGGAGGCGACAAGGAGCGCGAGCAGGAGCCTCTGTGGCATGGGGTAGTGCGCGCGTGCGTCACGCAACACCGTGTTGACGAAGTACATGGGGTTCTCGACGAGGGAAGGGGTATGGACGTGTCCCGCTCTGCTTGAGACAAGGGGGCCTCGGGAGCCTTTCCGTCCTAAGGGGTAGTCGAGGCCTCAGGAGTGCCATCCTAAGGTGGCAATGGCGCGGCTGTACGCGGGGCGCTATGCCATGCACCCGCACCTGCGCACTCTTCCCGGACCGCCACAAGCGCTACGCTAGCCGAGTGGGGAGTGGCGGCCAGGTAAGGCACCAGGGGCTCAAGACGACGAGGTGCCACCATCACTGGCGGGCTTGTAAGAAACCTCTTGAGGTCTTGGAAGGCCACCTCAGCCTTTAGAGTCCATTCGATGGGGCCTTTCTTTTTCATCAGCTTGAAGAATAGGAGGGCGCGCTCGCCGAGCTTGGAGATGAAAGGCCCGAGCGAAGTTACGCTGCTCGCGAGCTTCTGCATCTCCCTGAGGGTCTGTGGCGGGTGATGACCCACAAGTGTAGGGGATCTATCGTAGTCCTTTCGATAAGTAAGAGTGTCGAACCCAACGAGGAGCAGAAGGAAATGATAAGCGGTTTTCAGTAAGGTTTTCTCTGCAAGCACTGAAATTGTAGGTAAAAGATAGTTTTGTGATAAGATAAATTGTAACGAGCAACAAGCAATGAAAGTAAATCAAGTGCAACAAGGTGGCCCAATCCTTTTTGTAGCAAAGGATAAGCCTGGACAATTTCTTATAATGAGAAAGGAGCTCTCGAGGACACATGGGAATTATCGTCAACCTAGTTTTCATCACGCTCATATGATTCACGTTCGGTACTTTGATAATTTGATATGTGGGTGGACTGGTGCTTGGGTACTGCCCTTACTTGGACAAGCATCCCACTTATGATTACCCCCTTTTGCAAGCATCCGCAACTACAAAAGAAGTATTAAGGTAAACCTAACCACAACACTAAACATATGGATCCAAATCAGCCCCTAACGAAGCAACGCATAAACTAAGGTTTAAGCTTCTGTCACTCTAGCAACCCATCATCTACTTATTACTTCCCAATGCCTTCCTCTAGGCCCAAATAATGGTGAAGTGTCATGTAGTCGACGTTCACATAACACCACTAGAGGAAAAGACAACATACATCTCATCAAAATATCGAACGAATACCAAATTCACATGACTACTAATAGCAAGACTTCACCCATGTCCTCAGGAACAAACGTAACTACTCACAAAGCATATTCATGTTCATAATCAGAGGAGTAATAATATGCATTAAGGATCTGAACATATGATCTTCCACCAAGTAAACCAATTAGCATCAACTACAAGGAGTAATCAACACTACTAGCAACCCACAGGTACCAATTTGTGGTTTGGATACAAGATTGGATACAAGAGATGAACTAGGGTTTTGAGAGGAGATGGTGCTGGTGAAGATGTTGATGGAGATTGACCCCCTCCCGATGAGAGGATCGTTGGTGAT
Source organism: Triticum aestivum (assembly GCF_018294505.1). Taxonomy (NCBI): domain Eukaryota; kingdom Viridiplantae; phylum Streptophyta; class Magnoliopsida; order Poales; family Poaceae; genus Triticum; species Triticum aestivum. The sequence continues at coordinate 207,457,778 of NC_057807.1, read as the reverse complement.
GATGATGGTGATGATTTCCCCCTCCCGGAGGGAAGTGTCCCCGGCAGAACAGCTCTGCCGGAGCTCTAGATTGGTTCCGCCAAGGTTCTGCCTCGTGGCGGCGGAGTTTCGTCCCGTAAGCTTGCCCACGATTTTTTCCAGGGTAAAAGCCTTCATATAGCAAAAGATGGACACCGTAGGGCCACCAGGGGGGCCAGGAGATAGGGGGCGCGCCCAGTAGGGGTGGGCGCGCCCAGTAGGGGTGGGCGCACCCCCTACCCTCCTGGCCAGGGTGTGGGCCCCCGGAGGTGTTTCTTCCGCTCAATAATTCTTATTAATTCGAAAAACAAGTTTCGTGGAGTTTCAGGATTTTTGGAGGAATGCATAATAGGTTTGCAATGTTTGCTCCTTTTCCAGCCAGAATTCCAGCTGCCGACATTCCCCCTCTTCATGGTAAACCTTGTAAAATAAGAGAGAATAGCCATAAGTATTGAGATATAATGTGTAATGACAGCCCATAATGCAATAAATATTGATATAAAAGCATGATGCAAAATGGACGTATCAACTCCCCCAAGCTTAGACCTCGCTTGTCCTCAAGCGGAAGCCGGAATCGAAAAATATGTCCACATATTCAGAGATAGAGGTGTCGATAAAAATAAAATATGGACATGAGGGCATCATGATCATTCTTATAACAGCACATAAATAGATTTTATCATATTATTTCTTATGCTCAAGTAACAATCGATTCACAATGTCATGTATGGTTTAGAAACTTCATTAGGAGCTAGCAAACGGTAATCTCAGTCACTGAAGCAATTGCGATTTATCAGAAAGAGTCAAGAATAGAGCTTTTCAGCAAGTCCACACACTCAACTATCATGTAGTCTTCTACAATTGCTAACACTCACGCAGTACTTGTGGTTATAGAGTTTCAACTGGACACTGAGAAAGATAGGGGCTTATTGTGTTGCCTCCCAACGTATTCACCTTTAGGTGATGTCAACAATAATAGTCCATGCTAACTTACATCCAGTTGGATATATATATCAAGATCTTTCAAACACGAGGAGCTTGCCAAAGGATAAAATGAAAAAGGGAAAGGTGAAGATCACTTTGACTCAAGCATAAAGTAAAAACATAAAGTAAAAGATAGGCCCTTCGCAGAGGGAAGCAGAGGTTGTCATGTGCTTTAGGGTTGGATGCATAAAATCTTAATGCAAAAGAACGTCACTTTATATTGCCACTTGTATGTGGACCTTTATTATGCAGTCCGTCGCTTTTATTGCTTCCACAACAAGATCGTATAAAGCTTATTTTCTCTGCACTAATAAGTCATACATATTTAGATAGCAATTTTTATTGCCTGCAACATGACAACTTACTTGAAGGATCTTACTCAATCCATAGGTAGGTATGGTGGACTCTCATGGCAAAAACTGGTTTAAGGATATTTGGAAGCACAAGTAGTATCTCTACTTGGTGCAAGGAATTTGGCTAGCATGAGGGGGAAAGGCAAGCTCAACATATTTGGAAGGTCAATGACAATGTACTTTAACTGAGATGTGAGAAAACATAAACCATTACGTTGTCTTCCTTGTCCAACATCAACTCCTTTAGCATGTCATACTTAATGAGTGCTTCACAATCATAAAAGATGTCCAAGATAATATATTTGTATGTGAAACCTCTCTTTCCTTATTACTTCCTATTAATTGCAACGATGACCAAAACTACGTTTGTCAACTCTCAACAACTTTTATGCCTCATACTTTCTATGTGTGAAGTCATTACTATCCATAAGATCAATATGAACTCTTTTATTGTCTACTTTCTCAAGATAATAGCAAGATAGCAAAGCCCTTGACTCAACACTAATCTTTATTATAGATAGCTCACGGACTCGATTACATAAATAGATCACAAAGCAAACTCAAAACTACTTGATACTAAAACTTCAATCTACTAGATCAAGATACTACTAAAAGTATCAAACTAAATAAAACGGTAAAGATAGGAGTGTGATGGTGATACGATACCGGGGCACCTCCCCCAAGCTTGGCAGTTGCCAAGGGGGGTGCCCATACCCATGTAATTATGTCCTCGGAGGTGATGGAGGTGGTGATGATGATGGTGGATAACCGCACATCAATCGTAAAAGCTCCTCCAGCTTGCGGATAATTCCCTTGAGTCCGGCAATATGATCCTTCAACAAAATATTCTCCTGCGTGAGATACTTATTCTGTATGCAAGCTAACTCAATCATCTTGAAAGCTTCAATCTCTGTTGGAATAAAGAGGTTAGGTAAAGGTTGAGGGATGTCTTCTTCTTTCACTGCCGGAGCTTGAACCTCCATAGCTTTCTTGATCCCTTCATCTTTGTTGATCTCTTCTGGTTCTTCTCTTTTCAGCTTTATCTTCTATAGCCAAGCATCCTTGTCTTCATTGTTGAAGGAGGGCGACGTCATGGTGCTCTAGATCTGTCGGAAAAATAGCTTGAAACAAAAACAGAGGATATTTGCGTGATACGTTGGTCAAAGCCTTCGGGGGATTATATAATGAATTTTTACCGACCAAAATACGTAACGTGCAATAAAACGGAGTCCGGGAGGCACATGAGGTGTCCACGAGACAGGGGGGCGTGCCCAGGCACGGTGGGCGTGCCCTCCACCCTCGTGGAGGCCTCGTGTCCTGCCCGGACTACTTCTTTCTTCCTAAAATTCTTAAATATTCCAAAACTGATAAAAATTGCCATTAGAATTGTTTTGGAGTCGGTTTACTTACCGTACCACATACCTATTCCTTTTCGGAGTCTGGAACGTTCTGGAAAGTGCCCTTATGTATCCTCCGGGGTTACGGTTTCAATAATATTAGTTTCAACATTGATAGGATTACCTGAGATATAATGTTTAATTCTTTGACCGTTCACCACCCTGAGACTTGTGCCTTCGAAGTTGTTAATTTTTATGGCACCAGAACAATAGGCCTCCTTGATAACGTAAGGACCTTCCCATTTAGAGAGAAGTTTTCCTGCAAAAAATCTTAAACGAGAGTTGAATAATAACACATAATCACCTACGTTAAACTCACGCTTTGTATCCTTTTGTCATGCCAGCGTTTGACTTTTTCTTTGAATAGCTTGGCATTCTCATAGGCTTGGGTTCTCCATTCATCAAGTGAGCTAATATCAAACAACCTCTTCTCACCGGCAAGTTTGAAGTCATAGTTGAGCTCTTTAATAGCCCAATATGCTTTATGTTCAAGTTCTAGAGGTAAATGACATGCTTTTCCATAAACCATCTTATATGGAGACATACCCATAGGATTTTTGTATGCAGTTCTATAGGCCCATAATGCATCATCAAGTTTTTTGGACCAATTCTTTCTAGATCTATTGACAGTCTTTTGCAAAATTAATTTGAGCTCTCTATTGCTCAACTCTACTTGACCACTAGACTGCGGATGATAAGGAGATGCGATTCTATGATTAACATCATACTTAGCAAGCATCTTACGGAAAGCACCATGAATAAAATGTGAACCACCATCAGTCATAAGATATCTAGGGACTCCAAACCTCGGAAAAATAACTTCTTTAAGCATTTTAATAGAAGTGTTATGATCAGCACTACTAGTTGGAATAGCTTCTACCCACTTAGTAACATAATCAACAACAACTAAAATATGTGTGTAACCATTAGAGGCAGGAAAAGGACCCATATAATGAAAGCCCCAAACATCAAACGGTTCAATAACAAGAGAATAATTCATAGGCATTTCTTGACGTCTACTAATATTACCAATTCTTTGATATTCATCACAAGATAAGACAAACTTACGAGCATCTTTGAAGAGAGTAGGCCAATAAAAACTGGATTGCAATACCTTGTGTGCAGTTCTATCTCCAGCGTGGTGTCCTCCATATGATTCAGAGTGACACTTGCGTAGGATTCTTCTTGTTCATGCTCCGGTACACAACGTCTAATAACACCATCTACTCCTTCTTTATAAAGGTGTGGGTCATCCCTGAAGTAATGTCTTAAATCATAAAAGAACTTTTTCTTTTCCTGGTATGTGAAACTAGGTGGTATAAATTTAGCAACAATGTAATTAGCATAATCAGCATACCAAGGAGCAGTACGAGAAGCATTAACGACCGCTAATTGTTCATCAGGAAAGCTATCATCGATAGGTAGTGGGTCATCAAGAACATTCTCTAACCTAGACAAGTTGTCTGCAACGGGGTTCTCAGCTCCCTTTCTATCAATAATATGCAAATCAAATTCTTGGAGCAAGAGAACCCATCTAATGAGTCTAGGCTTAGCATCTTTCTTTTCCATAAGATATTTAATAGCAGCATGATCAGTGTGAATAGTAACTTTGGAATCAACAATATAAGGTCTAAACTTATCACATGCAAACACAACTGCTAAGAATTCTTTTTTAGTAGTAGCATAATTTCTCTGGGCAGTATCAAGAGTCTTACTAGCATACTGGATAACATTCAATTTCTTATCAACTCTTTGCCCTAGAACAACACCTACAACATAATCACTAGCATCACACATAATTTCAAAGGGTAAATTCCAGTCAGGTGGCTGAACAATAGGTGCAGTGATCAAAGCTTTCTTAAGTATTTCAAATGCTTCTACACAATCATCATCAAAGACAAAAGGAATATATTTTTGCAATAAATTAGTCAGAGGCCTAGAGATTTTAGAAAAGTCCTTAATGAACCTCCTATAAAAACCGACATGACCAAGGAAACTTCTTATACCTTTTATGTCCTTGGGACATGGCATCTTTTCAATAGCATCAATTTTAGCTTTATCAACTTCAATACCTCTCTCGGAGATCTTGTGCCCCAAGACAATGCCTTCATTAACCATAAGTGGCACTTTTCCCAATTCAAGACGAGACTAGTGTCTTCGCATCTCTGCAAAACTTGATCAAGGTTGCTCAAGCAATCATCAAAAGAGGATCCATAAACGGAGAAATCATCCATGAATACCTCACAAATCTTTTCACAAAAGTCAGAGAATATAGCCATCATACATCTTTGAAAGGTAGCAGGTGCATTACATAAACCAAAAGGCATACGTCTATAAGCAAAAGTACCAAAAGGGCAAGTAAAAGTAGTTTTTCGATTGATCCCCCGTTGACACAGGTATTTGTGAGAAACCAGAATAACCATCTAGAAAGCAGAAATGTGTGTGTTTGGATAGTCTTTCTAGCATTTGATCAATAAAAGGTAAAGGGTAATGATCTTTCTTAGTAGCTTTTTAATTTACGGAAATCAATTACCATCCTATAACCTGTAATAATTCTTTGCGGGATCAATTCATCTTTATCATTAGGAACGACAGTAATACCTCCCTTTTTAGGAACACAATGGACAGGGCTTACCCAATCACTATCAGCAACGGGATAAATTATACCTGCCTCAAGGAGCTTTAGTATCTCCTTTCTTACCACTTCTTTCATCTTGGGATTCAATCGTCGTTGAGGATCTCTAACTGGTTTGGCACCGTCCTCCAAATTAATTTTGTGTTGGCATAATGTGGGACTAATGCCCTTGAGATCATCCAGAGTATATCCAATGGCAGCACGGTGCTTCTTCAGAGTTTTCAATAATCTTTCTTCTTCTTGCTCTGAAAGGTTAGCACTGATAATAACAGGATATATTTTCTTTTCATCAAGATAAGCATACTTAAGATTATCAGGTAATGGTTTGAGTTCAAACACGGGATCACCCTTGGGTGGAGGGGATCCCCAAGAATTTCAACGGGAAGGTTGTGTTTCAGCATAGGTTCCTGTTTAAGGAACACTTCATCTATTTCCCTTCTTTCCTTCATAAACATATCATTTTCATGGTCTAGCAAATATTGTTCTAACGGATCAGTAGGAGGCACGGCAATAGAAGCAAGACCAATAATCTCATCCTTACTAGGTGATTCTCTATCACGAGGTTGTCTATGAAACTTAGCAAAATTAAACTCATGAGACATACCCTCTAAGCCAATTGTGACAGTATCCTTTTCACAATCAATCTTAGCATTAACAGTATTCAAGAAGGGTCTACCAAAAATAATGGGACAAAAGTCATCTTGTGGGGAACTAAGAACAAGAAAATCAGCAAGGTATTTAACCTTCCCACACAAGACTTCAACATCTCTAACAATCCCAATTGGTGAAATAGTATCTCTATTGGCAAGTTTGATAGTAACATCAATACCTTCCAATTCAACGGGTGCAATATCATGCATAATTTCTTTATATAAGTCATAGGGTATTGCACTAGCACTAGCACCCATATCACATAAACCATGATAACAATGATCTCCTATTTTAACAGAAATAACAGGCATGCCTAACACAGGTCTATGTATCTTAGTATCTGGTCTAACAATATTAGCTAGTCTCACCATAGAAATAAATAACATGCCCATCTAAATCATCATCCAAGAGATCTTTAACCATAGCAATACTAGGTTCAACTTTGATTTTCTCAGGAGGTGTATAATTCCTAGTATTACTCTTACGAACAACATTCGAAGTTTTAGCATGATCCTTTATCCTAACAGGAAAAGGAGGTTTCTCAACATAAGTAGTAGGAACAATAGGATCACTATAGGTGACTGTCTTTTCTTCAACTATAATAGGTGCAACTACTTTTAATTCAGTGGGAGGATTGTATTTAAACCACTTCTCCTTAGGGAGATCAACGTGAGTAGCAAAAGATTCACATAAAGAAGCTACTATCTCAGAGTCAAGTCCATATTTAGTGCTAAATCCATGAAAAGCATCGGTATCCATAAAAGATTTAACATAATCAAACTTAGGTGTCATACCTGACTCCTTACCATCGTCGGAACCCCAATCTCCAGAATTGCGTTTAATTCTTTCCAATAAGTCCCATTTGAATTCAATAGTCTTCAGCATATAAGAACCAACACAGGAAGTATCGAGCATGTTGCGATCATTGAGAGAAAGCCGAGCATAAAATTTTTGAATAATCATTTCTCTGGAGAGCTCATGATTGGGGCATGAATATAACATTGAATTAAGCCTCCCCCAAGCTTGAGTTATGCTTTCTCCTTTGCGAGGCCAGAAATTATATATGTAAATACGATCACGATGAACAAGATGCATAGGATAGAACTTCTGGTGAAATTCCAACTTCAATCATTTATAATTCCAAGATCCCGTATCATCACATAGCCTATACCATGTCAATGCATCTCCCTTCAAAGATAAAGGGAAGACATTCCTTTTTACAACATCATCGGGAATACTTGCAAGCTTAAATAATCCACAAACTTCATCCACAAAGATAAGGTGTAAATCGGAATGCAATGTTCCATCTCCTGCAAATGGATTAGCTAGCAGTTTCTCTATCATACTCGAAGGAATCTCAAAGTAAATATTTTCAATAAGTTTAGTAGGTTGAGGAGCAACTCTTTGCTCTTCTGGTCAGGGTGAAGATACCCCGAATAAGCCCCTCAAAGGATTAGTTTCCATAGTGACAAGTAATAGAAAATTTCAGCACACTATATAAATGTTTCCTTACCAAGTTCTACTCACCAAAAGCGCTACACTCCCTGACAACGGCGCTAGAAAAGAGTCTTGATGACCCACAAGTGTAGGGGATCTATCATAGTCCTTTCGATAAGTAAGAGTGTCGAACCCAACGAGGAGCAGAAGGAAATGATAAGCGGTTTTCAGTAAGGTTTTCTCTGCAAGCACTGAAGTTGTAGGTAATAGATAGTTTTGTGATAAGATAAATTGTAACGAGCAACAAGCAACGAAAGTAAATAAAGTGAAGCAAGGTGGCCCAATCCTTTTTGTAGCAAAGGATAATCCTGGACAATTTCTTATAATGAGAAAGGAGCTCCCGAGGACACATGGGAATTATCGTCAAGCTAGTTTTCATCATGCTCATATGATTCGCGTTCGGTACTTTGATAATTGATATGTGGGTGGACCGGTGCTTGGGTATTTCCCTTACTTGGAAAAGCATACCACTTATGATTAACCCCTATTGCAAGCATCCACAACTACAAAAGAAGTATTAAGGTAAACCTAACGACAACATTAAACATATGGATCCAAATCAGCCCCTAACGAAGCAATAGATAAACTAGGGTTTAAGCTTCTGTCACTCTAGCAACCCATCATCTACTTATTACTTCCCAATGCCTTCCTCTAGTCCCAAATAATGGTGAAGTGTCATGTAGTCGGCGTTCACATAACACCACTAGAGGAAAAGACAACATACATCTCATCAAAATATCGAATGAATACCAAATTCACATGACTACTAATAGCAAGACTTCACCCATGTCCTCAGGAACAAACACAACTACTCACAAAGCATATTCATGTTCATAATCAATGGAGTAATAATATGCATTAAGGATCTGAACATATGATCTTCCACCAAGTAAACCAATTAGCATCAACTACAAGGAGTAATCAACACTACTAGCAACCCACAGGTACCAATTTGTGGTTTGGATACAAGATTGGATACAAGAGATGAACTAGGGTTTTGAGAGGAGATGGTGCTGGTGAAGATGTTGATGGAGATTGACCCCCTCCCGATGAGAGGATCGTTGGTGATGACGATGGTGATGATTCCCCCTCCCGGAGGGAAGTGTCCCCGGCAGAATAGCTCTGTCGTAGCTCTAGATTGGTTCCGCCAAGGTTCCGCCTCGTGGCGGTGGAGTTTTGTCCCGTAAGCTTGTCCACGATTTTTTCCAGGGTAAAAGTCTTCATATAGCAGAAGATGGACACCGGAGGGCCACTAGGGGGCCCAGGAGACAGGGGGCGCTCCCAATAGGGGTGGGTGCGCCCCCACCCTCCTGGCCAGGGTGTGGGCCCCCTGAGGTGTTTCTTCCGATCAATAATTCTTGTTAATTCGAAAAATAAGTTTCATGGAATTTCAGGATTTTTCGAGCAGTGTAGAATAGATTATAATGTTTGCTCCTTTTCTAGCCAGAATTCCAGCTGCCGGTATTCGCCCTCTTCATGGTAAACCTTGTAAAATAAGAGAGAATAGCCATAAGTATTGAGATATAATGTGTAATAACAACCCATAATGCAATAAATATTGATATAAAAGCATGATGCAAAATGGACGTATCAGCGGGCTCATTCTTTCTATTTCTTTGACCTTGTATGGGCACCTCAATCCCTCTGTGCGACACAAGGAAACCCAACAACTTGCCAGATGGGACACCGAACACACACTTCTCCAGATTGACCACAGGTTTACCTTGCGCGGGTTCGAGAATGTTTCTTCCAGGTCTTTGACAAGGGTCCTTGCTTCCCGTCACTTGACCACTATTTCGTCGACGTACGCCTTGGTGTTTCTCCCGAGCTACTGGCCTAGAGCGATGTGCATCAATCGCTGGAAGGCCGCGTCGACATTCCGCAGCTGAAAGGGCATGCAGTTGTAGCAATACAGCCTGCACGGGGATATGAAAGGTTTCTTCTCGATGTCTTGCACTGCCATCTTAATCTGGTGGTAGCCCAAGATGGCCTCCAGGAAGCACAGTAGGAAGCACAGTAGGTTGCACTCGGCGAAAGAGGGGAGGGGTCCTGAGGGTACACCTTGTTGAGGCTCATGCAGTCGACGCACATGCGCTCCTTCCCGCCCTTCTTGGGGACGATGACCGCGTTGGCCAACCAATCCGGGTGCCATACTTGCCGAATGATGCCAGCCTCTTGCAGGTTGTAGACCTCCTGGATGATGAATTATTGCTTCTCCGGGGCTTGCCGCCGCGTCTTCTGCTTCACCGGGCACGCACCGGGGCACACCATCGAATGGTGTTCGATCACATCTCGTGGGACACTGACCAAGTCTGTCGCTACCCATGCAAACACATCCTTGTTCGCACATAGGAAGCCGACCAGCGCCTCTTCCTGGTTTGGGGGGAGTCTGGCGCCTATGGTGAAGGTGGGACCTGAACCCCCGTCGTCGACGGTCACCTGCTTTGTCTCGGCCCAATCTTGAGAGAAAAATTGTTTCTTCTTTGTGGGTGCGGCTACCGGGGTCCCTGAGGCATCCCCAGCGACTGGCTGCGCGGCTGCCGCAACTTTGAGAGCGAGCTTGAGGGCCAGGAGTGCATCTCTGGTATCCCCCACCACGGTGATGATGCCGCTGCTTCTAGGCATCTCAACGATGTTGTAGCCGGGGTGCGTTGCCGCCATGAATTTGGGAAGGGCCGGATACCCAAGGATGTCGTTGTACGGGTGGCCGATGTGGGCAATGTAGAAGTCAATGAGCTTGTTATGGTATTTGTAGCGCGTGTCAAAGGTTACCGGGAGGCGTATCACCCGAAGGCGGTGGTGGACCCATCGACCACACCAGAGAAGGGCTTGGTGGGCGCGAGCTGGTTGTAGAGCACTTGAAGCAAGTCGAAGGCTTCCACAGACAGGACATTGAGGCTGGCACCACCTTCGATTAGGGTCCTGGTGATCGCGACATTGCTGATGGTGGGCATGCACAACATGGGGAGCGCGCTGGCGCCGACCGTGGTCTCGTGTTGCTCCCTAGAGTGGAAGGTGATTTCAGCCTCGTGTGCTGCATGGCTAAGGGGAGCCCCCTATCACGGCCGAGCAGCTCCCACCCGACGAAGGAGTTGCTTAATGAGGCGGCCGAGGCCGGCGCCTGTGACCCATCGAAGATGGACGCAACTACGTGGGGTGCTGGGGTCGCGAAACGCGCAATGAGCATGTTTCATAGCTCCTCCCAGGAGGCCACTGAAGACTCCGGAAGGTTGAGCATCCAGGAGTGTGCCATGCCTGCGAGGGCCATAGGGAGCTAGTTCGCCATGACCTTGTCGTCACCGTGATGGCCTGCGCGTACAACCAAAGGAACTCCACGGGGTCCCCCGCACCATCGTACTGCTAGGGCAACGCCGGCTTGAACTTCAGTGGCCACCACACCTGCCGCAGGCCGGGGTAAAGGCCCGGTGGCCTGCGATACTTCTGAAGGCACATAGCAGCCTGGCGGGTTGGGCAGCGCCCACCATGGGAACCACGTAGAGCGCAGCTGATGAAGAGGCAAAGCTTCAACACGCCCCTACCCGGCATGCCAAATGTCAGATCGCAGGCTACGCAGACCCAAGAAAGGTTTGAACTCTGGGGCGTGTGCGAAGAACTCAACCTATTCAGCCTACCAGCTCTTTGCCCCACGGCCTAGCTCGATTCGCATGAGCAAGGAAGAAGATGAACACGGCAGTTTACCCAGGTTCGGACTACCTTGTGGTGTAAGACCCTAGTCCTGCTTTGTGGTGGATTGGCATCACGAGGGGCTGATGATGAACTAGTACAAGGGATAAACAACCTCGCGAGGTTTAGGGGTGAGGAATAAGTCGCCCCCTTCAAAGGTGGTGTCTAAACTATATTTATAGAGGCCTCGATCCGCTTCCCCCAAAACTTAGGCGGAAAGGGATCCCACAGTGGACAATTTGAAAGGGGACAAGTAGTACAACTTATCCTTACGAAAGGTGGTCTTCGCCTGCGAAGCTTCGGGTCATGACGCATCGGTGAGCTCGGCGATGACGTTTGTACTGCCGTGCTGGCGGTCTTGGTCTCGTTGCACCAGAATGGAAAGCTTGGCCAGATTCCTCGGGAACCCACGCCTGTCCTTGCCTCGTTAGCACCAAAGAGGAAACTGTCTCCTCTGCGCCTGCTGGCGCCCGCCTGCCTTGGTCGTCATGGCTTGTGTCATGGTAGCCTCATGAGGCTAGGTACCTGCATAGAAATTTCCCCTACTCGGGAGGTTGCTCATATGGGATGTCTCTGCGTCGTCTGCCTCGTGAGGCTCGTCCCCTCGCGAGGCTCGGCCCCTCGCGAGGGTCTTGTCTTCGCGGTCTTGCAGATGGGCCGTAGAAGGCCGTCGAGTGAGCCACGCCGTGGGCCGCATGTCGGTGTCAAAACTGGCGGATCTCGGGTAGGGGGTCCCGATCTATGCGTCTAAGGCTGATGGTAACAGGAGGCAAGGGACACGATGTCTTACCCAGGTTTGGGCCCTCTCGATGGAGGTAAAACCCTACTTCTTGCTTGATTAATCTTGATGATATGAGTTTTATAAGAGTTGATCTACCACGAGGTCGTAGAAGCTAAACCCTAGAAGCTAGCCTATGATGATTATGATTGTCCTACCACGGACTAAACCCTCCGGTTTATATAGACACCAGAGGGGGCTAGGGTTTACACAGAGTCTGTTACAGAGAAGAAGATCTAATATCTGGACCACCAAGCTTGTCTTCCACGCAAAGGAGAGTCCCATCCGGACACAGAACGAAGTCTTGAGTCTTGTATCTTCACGGTCCAACAGTCCGGCAAAAGTATATACTCCAGCTGTCCAGATACCCCCTAATCCAGGACTCCCTCAGTATCCCCTGAACCAGGCTTCAATGACGATGAGTCCGGCACGCAGATTGTCTTCTACATTGCAAGGCGGGTTCCAAATAACCTGTTGTAATGAACAGTGTCCAGCTTCCCATCAATGTTGTACTCCTCGGCTTTTCTGCTTCAATAATGGCCATCTCCACATGTCGAGCGAATACGAGGAGCCGGGGCATTTTCACATTTGCCACCCCGGCGCTGCAGGCGAACCGTCTATTTGGAGGGACGGGGATCCTTAGATCCAAACCTCACCTTCTTCCCTTGAGCAAGCATCCAACAGAGCGCTCTCGGAAAAAACCATTCCAACATGGCCGGTCGCCGCAGCTCCTCTTCTCGCTCCCTTAGCTCTAAGCCAGGCGATTGGGAAGAGTGTTCTGTTCCCCAAGCCGTTTAGTAGAGTTGCAGACCCAAGGGTTCCTTCCACCGGCATTCATGGTCCTAGTCCGAACCGGACTAGCCACCTATGATGGAGGGGAGCAAGCGGAGAGATTTCCCAGCCCATCTCAGGGGGAGCGAGTATGCCTCATCCCATATCTGCTAAGAGGCGTTGGGTTTCCAATCCACCCATTCCTTCGCGGGCTCCTGGAGTTCTACAGCCTCCAGTTGCAGAATTTCACCCCCGCCTCTATGCTACACATCGCATAATATGTCACCCTTTGTGAATTATTCCTGGGCTGCGTGGTTCACTTCGGGTTATGGAAGAAGTTGTTCTGCCTCGTCCCTCGCAACTAGGGGGAATCCATATGTCAAGTGGGCGGAGCCGAAATATGGCGCGTCGCTGAGACCGGATACCTATCCGGTACTCCCGAGAAGGCATCTGAAAACTGGCCCTCAGAGTGGTTTTATGTTGATGACGTTCCCCTTCCGGATCCAGTCCGAACGGGCCTCCCTGAGTTCAGTAAAGCTCCACCAAAGACACGCCGAAGTTGGCGCCCTCAGGGCCCCCAAGAGGAAGATACCAGAGAAGTCCACTTCCTGCTGAGGAGGATAAAGACTCTGGCCTAATCAGGGCTGACAATAGTCGAGGTTATAGCAATATGCATAATGCGGGGAGTGCAGCCACTTCAATATCGGGGGAGCCCATGTGGCACTTCAATGGAGAAGATGATGCCACCCGCTGTGGTCGCAAAGGTCCGGACTCCGCCACCACTCTGGCGAGAATACTGTCCGATTCGTATAAAGGAGAAAAGGAAGAATTCCTTCGTATTACCGCGGGATGGATTTTCCATGTACAACCCCCCAAGCTGGGTAAGTCGTCACTCTTTCCCCCACTCTATTCTGGCGCCCTTCATCACAATCATTTACCTCGATATTTCTGAGCAGGAACTGAGGAGGGCCGTGGAAGGATTCAACAGCCCCTCCCCGCAGCCAGAGGACCCCGGAAGGGCCTTAGATCTAGGACTTGAAGAAGATCCGGATATATCTGTGGAGCTTGTCAACGGGACATTTTACCAGGCCAGCTGCGGTGGTGCCTCGGTGGCTATAATCGCCGACTATCCCGGACTACTACCTGCGTCGCGTGTAAGCAAAGCCGAAACCTTACCCTTTGAAGAGGACCCCTTTCCTATACCATGCCTTATGCATAAAATATTGTATTTTTATAGAGACGACCACCGGAACGCGGCGCCGAGCCCCTGGGGGCTCGTCGGCAAAGCGCGTTAGGGACGAAACGCTGTTACAGAGGTATGGTAAAAACCTGCTCTGTGATTATTGTGTTCGAAATGTAATAGCGTCCTTCGTGTTCTGGCAGAAAGAGGATTCGCCGGACTATATCCGGAGATCCTGCCGATCACGCCTCCACCAGCCGGATTCCAAAACCGGCTTCAGGAGAGGAGGCCAATGCGGGGCTGATGCCGAATTGTCCTCCGACAGAGGATGCGGATATGCTCTCCGCCACAAATTCCAAAGTAGAGAGTGCCATGAATCACTGACGTTGACGGGCCGTACTTCGCAATAGCATCTTTTCCGAAGAGGCATTTAATGCTTTCAATTCGGGAGACGCATACATCCGAGCTACTCAAGGTGGGCTCGCCCGAGCGACGGACAAGTATGCAAAAGATATACGGGTAAGGAAATTTGATAAGCATGTATAGCAGTAGCCCCTGAGATTTGAAACGGTTGGAACAACTTATTTAAGGATCATTTTATGCACAGGTCCTTGTAGAGAAGAATACCCAATTGTCTCAAGAGCTGGAGGAGTGCAAGACCCGGTTGAGGGCCGCGGTTGCCAAACTAGAGGAATCCCAAAAGGCCTCACCTGGTAACATTTGTCTTTCATAATGAAATTTTATGGAAATGTACCGGTTAGTAATTGGCTTGTTTGACAAGTCTAACAGAAAATTCTGCAGACAATCCCGGGGAGAATCCGGAGATCGTAAGAGATAGCGAGTCACATCTCCAAAGGCAGCTAAAAGCTGGCGAGCGTGTTCTTACGCAAGTTAGGCGGGAGAAGAACAATCTCCAAGATGCCAATGTCCGGCTAGGCGTCGAATTAGGAGATGTTCGAGCTCAGCTGGCGGACTCCGTAAAGGAGAATAGGAGGCTTCGTCGCAGCATTTATGGTAAGTGCTTAAACGAACTGTAGTACAGTTCGGTGAGGAAGCATTTTTTTAAAAGAGCTTGTATATGTAGGTATGCCGACGGGCCTTCCTGAAGAGGAGATGCCCGGGTCCGCAGCCGATTTACTGCAAGATCTCTCACAGCTGCACGAACTAGTTTGGCAGGTGATGCAGGGTATTCCCCAGGCCTTGTGGCCATCCACTTCCCTGCCAAGAGTCCTAGGGGAGCTCGTGGATATGCTCCAAGGAGCACGACGGCGCTTTCGGTTGTGGAAGGTATCAGCCTGCCGACAAGGTGCAAGGGAAGCCTGGGCCATGGTGAAGACGTGCTACACCAAGCTTGACCCGAGCCATATGGCCGAAGTCGGACCGGCGGGGCCAGATGGGCAAGAGATTCCCGTGAGTCTGGTGTATGACCAGGTAGCACGAGCCACAAAATATTCCCAACAGGGTTGCAAGCTAGATAGCCTGTTGGATGGTACAGAGGAAGATTATAGCTAGTCTAAGTGACTATGTAATTCAATGGACATATGTAGTCCCTAGCCGGATTAAAAATCTTTTGTCATGGCGGACCTTTTCGCTTCAGCCCCCGGATCTGACTGTCCGGGGTGTATCCGAATACCCGCTCAGTTATGCAAAACCGGGGTATGCGTGGAAACCAGGTGTAGGGGTCATAAGTTCTTGAACAGGCAAGTATCCAACTAGTTATGTTATATTACATGGGTAGTAAGAAACATCTTCCAGGGAGAATAGTTCCGTTAGGGTTTCCTTTCTCTGGGTACGCATGCATCGATGTGCATGTACGAACTGCGAACAAAAACGCAGGATACAAAACATCTGGGGATTCACATTGTAATAAACAAAAGAAACGTCTTTTGTTCACCGACTGAATATTCCCTTAAGAACGCTAGCTTTCGTCTTCACCCAGTCTGAGGTACACATCCGGCTGAACCGCAGTAACAATTGCAGAGGTGCTCCCCTTATGCCCTAGCCGAATTAACGGGAACGTAGGGCATAAACACAAGAGCCAGGCAACCCATCATGTCCACATCTTAAGTCATATCGATGCAAATAATGGTGAAGAATAGGCACATACGAAAAAAGGACGCATATGTGATAGGCAAGACACCATGAAAGTAATTATATTTAGCTTCCGTATAGGAAGCCCCCAGGTATGGTTTACACACGTGGTGCGGCCGGAGTGATCCGAGCATCCGCACTGTATTCAATACTTTGTGTGAAGAAGGGAAAAAGGGCGAGAAAGGAAAAAGGGGAGGAACATAATTAAAAGCGCGGGGGTCAGGAGATGAACACTGAGTTCGGCACTAGGCATAGAATCTTCGGAGTCTGGCCGCGTCCCATGGGTTCGGCTCGAGTCTGTTATCGGATGCATTACACAGGCGGTACGCTCCTCCTGTGATAAATTTATCAATAATGAAGGGACCCTCCCACTTAGGTTTGAGATTGTCCTTCTTCTCTGGTAGGCGTAGAACGAGTTCGCCAACATTATAAGTTTTGGCCCGCACTTCTCTGCTTTGATACCGTCAAGCCTGCTGCTGATAGAATGCGGAACGGGCTTTTGCGACGTCGCGCTCTTCCTCCAGGGCATCTAAGTTGTCCTGCCGATCTAACTCGGCTTCCTTCTCTACGTACATGCGCACGCGAGGTGAGTCGTGGATTATGTCGCAGGGTAGTACTGCTTCTGCGCCGTACACCATAAAAAATGGTGTGTATCCGGTGGTGCGATTCGGCATGGTCCGCAGCCCCCAGAGTACGGAGTCGAGCTCCTCGACCCAGTGCGTGTCCGATTCTGTCAAGGACCGCACTAGTCTGGGTTTGATGCTGCTCATGATGAGACCGTTTGCACGTTCGACCTGGCCGTTTGTTTGGGTATGGTAGACAGAGGCGTAATTGAGCTTAATGCCCATGTTGCCGCACCAAGTTTTCACTTCATCGACTGTGAAGTTTGAGACATTGTCAGTGATGATGCTGTGGGGGATGCCGCAACGGTGTACAACCCCTAATATGAAGTCTATCACTGGTCCAGATTCGGTCACTTTAACTTGTTTGGCTTCTATCCATCTGGTGAACTTGTCCACCATGACCAATAAGTCTTTTTTCTTATGGCTTCCCCCTTTAAGGGGTCCGACCATATCCAACCCCCAGCCCGCGAAGGGCCAAGTAATGGGGATTGTTTGGAGAGCGGTAGGGGGCATATGGCTCTGATTGGCAAAGAGCTGGCAACCAACGCAGTGTTGGACAAGGTCTTGTGCATCTCCTCGGGCTGTCGGCCAATAAAAACCTATACGGAAGGCCTTGCTGACAAGTGCCCGAGCCGCAGCGTGGTGCCCGCCGAGTCCGGCATGGATTTCATCCAAGAGCTGTCGCCCTTCCTCTTCGGAGATGCATCTTTGGAGCACTTCAGTTGCACTTTTCTTATAGAGTTCTCCCTCATGGGCTTTGTAGGCCTTGGAACGCCGCACAATACAACGTGCTTCATTTGGGTCCTCGGGGAGCTCCTGCCTATTAAGGTAGGCCAAGAAAGGCTCGGTCCACGAGGCGATGACAACCATGATTTCGTGGGCCGAAGGTGTTATTTTAGTGGCGGAGCCCCCGATTACATCAGATGGTTAGGAATCCGGGGTTGCATTCGGATCCTGGCTAGTTTTGCCGGACTCCCCTTCCCATACCATGGATGGCTTGAACAACCTTTCCAGGAATATGTTTTGTGGGACAGGGTCGCGTTTAGCGCCGATGCAGGCGAGGACATCCGCCGCTTGATTGTTTTCTCGAGCCACATGGTGGAATTCGAGCCCCTCAAACCGAGCTAACATTTTGAGGACGGCATTGCGGTAGGCTGCCATTTTCGGGTCCTTGGCATCAAAATCTCCGTTTATTTGTGATATTGCAAGGTTTGAGTCCCCGCTCACTTCCAGGCGTTGAATGCCCATAGAGACTGCCATCCGAAGACCATGTAACAGAGCCTCGTATTCGGCTACGTTGTTGGAGTCTGTGTATAATATTTGGAGTACGTATTGGACCTTGTCACCGGTGGGGGAAGTCAGGACTACACCTGCTCCCAATCCGGCCAGCATTTTAGAGCCGCCGAAATGCATGGCCCAATTAGAATATGCGTCGTACTCTTAAGGGAGTTCGGCTTCTGTCCATTTGGCAACAAAGTCAGCCAATACTTGCGACTTAATGGCCCTCCGTGGTTTGTATGTTATGTCAAACGGAAGGAGCTCGATGACCCATTTAGCAATCCGTCCCGTAGCGTCGCAGTTGTTTATTATGTCGTTGAGTGGTACTTCGGAGGCCACCGTAATCGAACACTCCTGGAAATCGTGTCATAGCTTCTGGGATGCCATGAAGACCACGTATGCTATCTTTCGATAGTGTGTGTATCGGGATTTGCATGGGGTGAGGATAGTGGACACGTAATATACTGGCTTTTGGAGCAGGAATTTGTATCCGTCTGCTTCTCGTTCGACGACGAGCACTGCGCTTACAACTTGATGTGTTGCAGCTATATATAGTAGCATAGGTTCGCCAATATTTGGCGCTGCCAGGACTGGATTACTGGCCAATATGGTCTTTATTTCATCCAGTCCAGCCGCGGCAGCATCCGTCCACACGAAGTGTTCGGTGCATCGAAGAAGGCGGTAAAGAGGTAGTGCCTTTTCTCCTAATCGGGAGATAAAGCGGCTTAAGGCAGCCACGCATCTAGCTAGTTTATGGATATGCTTGAGGTCTGTTGGGATAGCCAACTATGACAGAGCTCGGATTTTTGCCGGATTTGCTTCGATTGCTCTATTGGAAACGATAAAGCTGGGCAACTTCCCGGAGGGTATGCCAAAAACACATTTTTCTGGGTTTAGCTTGATGCCGTATGTTCGGAGCTTGTCGAACGTAAGTCTCAAGTCATCTATTAAGGTTTCGCCATGTCTTGTTTTTATGACCACGTCATCCACATATGCCTCCACTGTTTTGCTGATTTGCTTCTCCAGGCATGTTTGAATCATGCATTGATATATTGCGCCGACATTTTTAAGCCCGAAAGGCATAGTGTTGAAGCAGAAGGGACCATATGGCATTATGAAGGCCGTTGCGGCTTGGTCGGACTGTGCCATCTTTATTTGATGGTATCCGGAATATGCGTCGAGGAAACACAGTGCGTCGTGTCCTGCGGTGGCATTGATGATTTGGTCGATGGGAGGGAGGGGGAAGGGATCCTTGGGGCAAGCCTTGTTGAGGTCTTTGAAATCGACGCACAGGCGCCAGGATTTGTCCTTCTTTGGTACCATTACCAGATTTGCCAGCCAATCCGGATGCTTGATATCTCTGATGAATCCGGCCTCAAGTAACTTGGCTAGCTCTTCTCCCATGGCTTGTCGTTTAGGCTCTGAGAAGCGCCTAAGAGTCTGTTTGATGGGCTTGTATCCTTTTAGTATATTGAGGCTGTGTTCGGCCAGCCTGCGTGGGATGCCCGGCATGTCTGAGGGATGCCAGGCGAAAATGTCTCAATTCTCTCATAGGAAGTCTCGTAGTGCGGCGTCCATTGTGGAGCTCAACTGTCTCCCGATGGAAGCTTTCTTTGGGGGGTTCGTTGGATGGACCTAGAATTTGACTATCTCGTCTGCAGGTTTAAATGAGGTGGACTTGGGTCGTTTGTCGAGTATCACGTCTTCCCTGTCCACTGTGGCGTGCAGTGTTGTTAGTTCTTCGGCCGCTAGGGCTTCGGATAATGCCTCCAAGGCTAGTGCTGCAGTTTTATTTTCGGCGCAGAGTGCAACGTCCGGATCACTAGATAGAGTGATGATTCGATTGGGTCCGGGCATTTTAAGCTTCATGTACCCGTAATGGGGTATAGCTTGAAAGTTCGTGAATGCGTCCCGCCATAAAAGGGCATGGTATCCGCTGCTGAAAGGAGCCACTTGGAATGTGATTTCTTTGGACCTATAATTTTCCGGGGTGCCGAATAACACATCGAGTGTGATTTTTCCCGCACACCGTGCCTCTCGACTAGGGATGATTCCCCTGAAGGTCGTGCCGCTTTTCTCAGTGCGGCTTTTATCAATTTCCATCTTGTTGAGTGTTTCTTCATAGATCAAGTTTAATCCACTTCCGCCATCCATGAGTACTTTGGTGAGCCGAAAGCCGTCCACGATTGGGCTAAGGACCAAAGCAGCTGGTGCCCGGACTGTATGGAAATGAGGTTCATCACTGGCACTGAAAGTTATAATAGTGTCGTTCCACGGATTTATTTTGCCACGTGGTGATTAAACCAAGGCAATGGAGACCAATGCTCTGATACCACTTGTAGGACCTTGAGAAGAGGTGTCTAGAGCGGGGGGTGACTAGACACTAAGTATCAAAGTTGCAGTTTTTAACTTCTTAAGGTTTAAGTGGAGTTTAGGCACAAGTTTAACATTCACAATACATAACAAGCAAGCATGCAAAGAGTATATGAGCAGCGGAAAGTAAAGCATGCAACTTGCAAGAATGTAAAGAGAAGGGTTTTGGAGGATTCAAACGCAATTGGAGACACGGATGTTTTTGTCGTGGTTCTGATAGGTGGTGCTATCGTACATCCACGTTGATGGAGACTTCAACCCACGAAGGGTAACGGTTGCGTGAGTCCATGGAGGGCTCCACCCACGAAGGGTCCATGTCGGTGTCAAAACCGGCGGATCTTGGGTAGGGGGTCCCGAACTGTGCGTCTAGGCGGATGGTAACAGGAGACAAGGGACACGATGTTCTTACCCAGGTTCGGGCCCTCTCGATGGAGGTAAAACCCTACTCCTGCTTGATTGATATTGATGATATGGGTAGTACAAGAGTAGATCTACCACGAGATCAAGGAGGCTAAACCCTAGAAGCTAGCCTATGGTATGATTGTTCTTCATCCTATGGACTAAAACCCTCCGGTTTATATAGACACCGGAGAGGGCTAGGGTTACACAGAGTCGGTTACAATGGTAGGAGATCTACATATCCGTATCGCCAAGCTTGCCCTCCACGCCAAGAAAAGTCCCATCCGGACACAGGACGGAGTCTTCAATCTTGTATCTTCATAGTCTTGGAGTCCGGCCAATGATGATAGTTCGGCTATCCGGACAACCCCTAGTCCAGGACTCCCTCAGTAGCCCTTGAACCATGCTTCAATGACGACGAGTCCGGCGCGCATATTGTCTTCGGCATTGCAAGGCGGGTTCATCCTCCGAATAATTCGTAGAAGAATGTGAACACTAGGATAGTGTCCGGCTCTGCAAAATAAATTCAACATACCACGGTAGAGAGAATAATATTTAGACAAGTTCAATCTGCTGACGTATTTTGTGGCGTGACGTCACACCACAACAAAGTCTTTACTCAAATCGTTTTTATTATTCCACCTCAGCACATTTAGCAAAGCGGTTTCCTTGGCACGTCTTGTCGAAGCAGAGATCGTGTCCCCTTATTCTGGGATTCTCATCAATATGGACGTGGGTAACCCAACCACGCCATTGATTGTGGCGCTTGGGAGGTAAGCGAGTTTTACCAGGCTGGTGGGGACGCATACTTTCATCCGCCCATATATAAGGGGATAAGAATCCACCTTTTTACCTACGCCTTCTTCCTCCGTTGCTTATCCATCTCCGCGCACTCGAGCTCCAGCGCCCAAGTCCGCACATCTCACCTCAACCTTCTCCAGCCATGTCCGGAGCGGGAGGCAAGTGGATGGCCTCCTCCGTTATGGAGGGGCACATCAAGAAGCTGCGCAACACCGGATATTTGTCCAGCAACATCGCGCACTGGCTCCCCGACGAGGGGCAGCTCATCCCCACCCCCGGGCCCCATGAGAGGGTGGTATTCCTTCCCCATTTCCTCCGCGGACTGGGCTTCCCACTCCACCCCTTTGTCCGGGGGCTCATGTTCTACTACGGCCTAGATTTCCATGATCTTGCCCCGAATTTCATCCTCAACATCTCAGCGTTTATCATCGTGTGCGAGGCCTTCCTCTGCACCCATCCCCACTTCGGCTTGTGGCTAAAGACCTTCAATGTCAAGCCGAAGGTTGTGAAGGGCAGCCAAGCGGAGTGCGGAGGCGCCATTGTGGGCAAGATGCCCAACATCACTTGGCTCGAGGGCGCCTTTGTGGAAACCATCAAAGGGTGGCAATCGGGGTGGTTCTACATCACCGAGCCGCGTGACCCTGAATGGGCAGCGGCCCCCGAATTCAGATCTAGCATCCCCATGCGGCTCACTTCCTGGAAAGAGAAGGGCCTGCAGTGGGGCGATTCGGAAGAGCTGACCGGACTCCAATCCTGTCTCCAAACCCTGGTGAACAAGAAGCTCAAGCTTATCAACGTAATCCAGGTCATGCTCATCCACCGGATTCTCCCCTGCCAACAGCGGGACTTCAATTTGTGGGAGTTCGATCTGGCACATCACCAAACTCTGAGCGGGCTCTTCGACACTACGTACGAAGAAGCCTGGAGGGTGCTGTTCAAGGGCGGCGAGGCCCCCGCATCCGCTACTGAAGATCGCGGATTCAGCTCACAGCGTCCAGCTGGCGAGGTAAGCCATGTTATCCTTTATGGGACAATTGATTTTCATAGTTTGACTCTATGCGGGATCTAAACTCCCAATACCTTTAACAGGCCTGGCAGAAGACGTCCGGACAGGTTAACTGTCCGGCTCCCCTTCCAGAAGACCCAGCGGATGTCCATTTGACAGGGCTGCTGGCCCCGGGGCCTTACGTGGTGCCGGAGAAGAAGGCCAAGAAGAAGGCCACGGGAAACCGGAGGAGTTCCCGGCGCCAGGTGTTATCGGATTCATCGTCCGATGACTTCGAGGCGGACTCCTCCCACGAGGACGAGGAGGAGAAGAATGAGGCCTCTCCCCCAGCGGGGGGAGAGAAGAAGAGGAAGGCCTCCCGAACGAGGGAGGCCGACGGGTCCAAGAAGGGAAGGACCCTTCCCCGGACTGTTCTGCCAATGCCGGCGACGGCGACGAGGAGTGGCCCTCAAGGGCCAAGCCCCTGGCCAGATCGTAAGTATCCGGACTCCTGAATAACTCATAATTTCCTTTTTGTCGCATAGCATCTTTTAACACCGCATACAACCCTGTAGTCCGCCCAAGGATGATCTTCCCGCTTCGTCGAGCGGGTCCTTGGACACGTCGGATGTGAATAGCACTTCACTTCCGGCCGCCTCCTCCCCCCGCGACACTGACGACGGCGAGGTGGGATACCGTAAAGGGACCCACCAGGAAGAGGAGACCCCGAAGGTGCCGCAGGGCAACCTCCCGGACTTTGGACCGGACTCCGCACTGGAACCTGCAGTGGTTCCGGAGTCCGGTGGGCGACCCCTTTGTAAGAAGGTCAAGACTCCGCATCGTTGTCCTTCTTACGAAGGGGCCGCCCGCCGGACTCCGGAACCACTGCAGGTTCCGGTGCGGAGTCCGGTCCAAAGTCCAGGAGGTTGCCCTGCGGCACCTCCGGGGTCTCCTCCTCCTGGTGGGTCCCTTTCCGAGATCCCACCTCGGCGGCGTCGGCATCGCGGGGGGAGGAGGCGGTCGGAAGTGAAGTGCTATTCACATCCGACGTGCCCAAGAACCCGCTCGACGAAGCGGGAAGATCGTCCTTGGGCGGACTATAGGGTTGTATGCAGCGTTAAAAGATGCTATGCGACAAAAAGAAAATTATGAGTTATTCAGGAGTCCGGATACTTACGACTTGGCCAGGGGCTTGGCCCTTGAGGGCCACTCCTCGTCGCCGTCGCCGGCGTTGGCAGAACAGTCTGGGGGAAGGGTCCTTCCCTTCTTGGACCCTTCGGCCTCCCTCGTTCGGGAGGCCTTCCTCTTCTTCTCTCCCACCACTGGGGGAGAGGCCTCTTTCTTCTCCTCCTCGTCCTCGTGGGAGGAGTCCGCCTTGGAGTCATCGGACGATGAATCCGATAACACCTGGCGCCAGGAACTCCTCCGGGTTCCCGTGCCCTTCTTCTTGGCCTTCTTCTCCGGCACCACGTAAGGCGCCGGGGCCAGCAGCCCTATCAAACGGCATCCGCTGGGTCTTCTGGAAGGGGAGCCGAACTGTTAACTTGTCCGGATGTCTTCTGCCAGGCCTGTTAAAGGTATTGGGAGTTTAGATCCTGCATAGAGTCAAACTATGAAATGCAATTGTCCCATAAAGGATAACATGGCTTACCTCTCCAGCCCGACGCTGCGAGCTGAATCCGCGATCTTCAGTAGCGGATGCGGGGGCCTCGCCGCCCTTTTACAGCACCCTCCAGGCCTCTTCGTACGTAGTGTCGAAGAGCCCGCTCAGAGTTTGGTGCTGTGCCGGATCGAACTCCCACAAATTGAAGTCCCGCTGTTGGCAGGGGAGAATCCGGCGGATGAGCATGACCTGGATTACGTTGACAAGCTTGAGCTTCTTGTTCACCAGGGTTTGGAGACAGGATTGGAGTCCGGTCAGCTCTTCCGAATCGCCCCACTGCAGGCCCTTCTCTTTCCAGGAAGTAAGCCGCATGGGGATTCCAGATCTGAATTTGGGGGCCGCTGCCCATTCAGGGTCACGCGGCTCGGTGATGTAGAACCACCCCGATTGCCACCCTTTGATGGTTTCCACAAAGGCACCCTCGAGCCAAGTGATGTTGGGCATCTTGCCCACCATGGCTCCTCCGCACTCCGCTTGGCTGCCCTTCACAACCTTCGGCTTGACATTGAAGGTCTTTAGCCACAAGCCAAAGTGGGGCTGGATGCAGAGGAAGGCCTCACACACGACGATAAACGCTGAGATGTTGAGGATGAAATTCGGGGCCAGATCGTGGAAATCCAGGCCATAGTAGAACATGAGCCCCCGGACAAAGGGGTGGAGTGGGAAGCCCAGTCCACAGAGGAAATGGGGAAGGAATACCACCCTGTCATGGGGCCCGGGGGTGGGGATGAGATGCCCCTTGTCGGGGAGCCGGTGCGCGATGTCGCTGGACAAATATCCGGTGCTGCGCAGCTTCTTGATGTGCCCCTCCGTAACGGAGGAGGCCATCCACTTGCCTCCCGCTCCGGACATGGCTGGAGAAGGTTGAGGTGAGATGTGCGGACTTGGGCGCTGGAGCTCGAGTGCGCGGAGATGGATAAGCAAAGGAGGAAGAAGGCGTAGGTAAAAAGGTGGATTCTTATCCCGTTATATATGGGCGGACGAAACTATGCGTCCCCACCAGCCTGGTAAAACTCGCTTTCCTCCCAAGCGCCACAATCAATGGCGCGGTTGGGTTACCCACATCCATATTGATGAGAATCCCGAAATAAGGGGACACGATCTCTGCTTCGACAAGATGTGCCAAGGAAACCGCTTCGCTAAACGCGCTGAGGTGGAATAATAAAAACGGTTCGAGTAAAGACTTGGTTGTGGTGTGACGTCACGCCACAAAATATGTCAGCAGATTGAACTTGTGTAAATATTATTCTCTCTACGGTGGTATGTGGAATTTATTTTGCAGGGCCGGACACTATCCTGGTGTTCACATTCTTATATGAATTATTCGGAGGAGGAAACCACCTTGGAATGCCAAAGACAATATGCGCGACGGACTCGTCGTCATTGAAGCATGGTTCAGGGGCTACTGAGGGAGTCCTAGACTAGGGGGTGTCCGGATAGCCGAACTATCATCATTGGCCAGACTCCAAGACTATGAAGATACAAGATTGAAGACTTCGTCCCATGTCTGGATGGGACTTTCCTTGGCGTGGAGGGCAAGCTTGGCGATACGGATATGTAGATCTCCTACCATTGTAACCGACTCTGTGTAACCCTAGCCCTCTCCGGTGTCTATATAAACCGGAGGGTTTTGGTCCATAGGACAAACAACAATCATACCATAGGCTAGCTTCTAGAGTTTAGCCTCCTTGATCTCGTGGTAAATCTACTCTTGTACTACCCATATCATCAATATCAATCAAGCAGGAGTAGGGTTTTACCTCCATCGAGAGGGCCCGAACCTAGGTAAAAACATCGTGTCCCTTGTCTCCTGTTACCATCCGCCTAGACGCACAGTTCGGGACCCCCTACCCGAGATCCGCCAGTTTTGACACCGACAGGGAGACTAGTGGCATCTCTCCTCTTGATCACCAAGCATCTGGGATCCTTGAGAAATACTTTCTACTCGAGTATTCTCTCCCCCTGGAGATGTCTTTCTCCCCCTGAGGAGGTGACACTCTCTCTGATGTGATCTCTCTAAGTGATAAGCTTTGATGTGATCTCTCTCTCCCCCTTTGACATCAATTTCCAAGAAGGGTTTGATCCTTGAGTCACAGCACAAAGCATTTATATAAATGGGATGCTTGTAGAGGACAAGATTCATTGAGTGGAGCTGGATCAGAAGAAACACAGAATAAGTGGCAAATTGTTTTTCCTGTTGTGAAATTGGTGGCACCGAGTAGTATGCTTCGGTTGTACCGAAAGGATTCGGTTGGACCAAAAACAACAAATCGGTGAAATCGAGTTCATCACAGAGAAAACACTTGTCACCTCAGCTCACTAGACTAGTAAGATCTCACAAAGATTTGCAAGGAATTTACTGAATGATATGCAATGAATTGGATGCAGGAAATGCAGAGCAAACAGAAAGAAATCTAGATGAAGTTTTTTTGAAAGGGGAAACAAATATGCATGAGACAAATGCAAAAACACAGCAAAGATCACGAGAGAACTTCATCTAGAGATGGTCGGAGACAAAGCCACCTATGTTAGAGTATATTGACTTAGGAGTCAAGTGAGATCACTCGATCGTAGGTCATACTCATCGTTTAAGCTCAAAATGGGGTTACCATTTTTTGTTTAAGCATCTTGATGTATTCACATCTTGTTGAGTTGCTTTAGCTCATGTCTCGGACTAAAGCTTCTCTAAGATGGAATAACATACCTTGGTTGGTGGTGTTGACCATGTAGTTGAACTTGTGTGGGTGGCTCAAGGTTGATGTAGCTCATCAAGAGTTGGGAGCACCACTTGGAATTTGAGTCCATTTACCTACATGGTTTAGTTCTTGCAAGGAAGAGCACTTGTGTATCCAAAATGACAATCATGAAGCTCAACATAGAATTTGTCAAAGGATATGCTTAAATGGTTTCGTGTTTCCTTGTCTTCAACCACCATAGTGTAGAGACTTGATGATGTAGAGATTGCTCAAGATGTGAGTAGATTACAATCTCATGGAATTTGATTCAACCAAGTACCTACATGGGTTATATAACATGCAAGATGCAAATATATCCAAGACATAAAATTTCCATCATAAGTGAAATATCAAGGATTAGTCATAAGGTTATGTCTTGCATGTATCCAATGGAGTTTCTACTCCAAGTTTGAAGCATCAATGATGTTCAATTCTCCTCTCAACCTGCAAAACACTTTCTCATCAAGAGGTTTAGTGAATATATTCGCTAATTGCTTTTTAGTGTGAACATGCTTAAGATTAATGTCACCCTTAGCAACATTATCTCAAATGAAATGATGACGAACTTCAATATTCTTAGTTCGAGAATGTTATACGGGATTATGACCAATTTTAATAGCACTTTCATTGTCACAAAGCAATGGAACATGTTTCACATATATCCCATAATCTTTAAGAGTTTGGGTCATCCAAAGTAATTGAGCACAACATGAACCAGCGGCAATGTACTCCGCTTCGGCGGTGGATAAGGATACCGAGTTTTGTTTCTTGGAGGACCAAGACACAAGAGATCTACCAAGAAATTGACAAGTACCCGAAGTGGACTTTCTATCAACCTTGTCTCCGACATAGTCCGAGTCGGAGTAGCCAACAAGATCGAAAGAGGCCCTCTTAGGATACCAAATGCCAAAATTTGGTGTATGGATTAAGTATCTCACTATCCTTTTCACGGCCTTAAGATGACATTCTTTAGGAGCAGCTTGATATCGTGCACACATGCACACACTTAGCATGATATCGGGACGTGAAGCACATAGATATAACAATGAACCAATCATAGAGCGATAAACCTTTTGATCAACCGGTTCACCATCTTTGGTCAAGTCAAGATGTCCACTAGTAGGCATGGGTGTAGTCATACCTTTGCATTCTTGCATATTGAACTTCTTGAATAGGTCCTTGGTGTACTTCGTTTGAGAGACAAAGGTACCTTCCTTAGTTTGCTTGATTTGCAAACCAAGAAAGAATTTGAGTTCACTCATCATAGACATCTCAAACTTCTCCGACATTAGCTTCCCAAACTTCTCACTAAAATGAGGGTTAGTTGATCCAAATATGATATCATCAACATAAATTTGGCATACAAATAATTCTCCATTAACCCTTTTAGTAAAAAGAGTAGAATCAATTTTCCCAATTTCAAAGCCTTTTTCAATAAGGAACTTGGTCAAGCATTTATACCATGCTCTAGGAGCTTGTTTAAGACCATAAAGAGCTTTGTGAAGTTTGTAAACATGATTGGGTTTCTTAGCATTGACAAAGCCGTGAGGTTGTTTAACATAAACTTCCTCCTCTATTTCACCATTTAGAAAGGCACTTTTAATGTCCATTTGGTATAAGGTGATATCATGATGATTAGCATAGGCAAGTAAGATGGGAATGGATTCAAGTCTAGCAACGGGAGCATAAGTCTCACCATAGTCCATACCTTCGACTTGTGTGTAGCCTTGGGCAATGAGGCGTGCTTTGTTGCGAACTACTTATCCATCTTCATCTTGCTTGTTGTGAAACACCCATTTGGTATCGATGATGTTGTGGTTGTTGTCGGGCTTCTCAACCAATGTCCAAACTTGATTCCTCTCAAAGTTGTGTAGCTATTCATGCATAGCATTTATCCAATCCGGATCTTCTAATGCTTCTTCAACCTTCATAGGTTCAATGCTAGAGATGAAAGAATAGTTTTCACAAAAGTTAGCTAAACGAGTTTTAGAGCGAGTGATTCTCCCGGTTTGTATATCATTGTAGATTTGCTCGACGGGATGGTCTTTAGCAATTCTTGCTCGAACTCGTGAAAGCTTTTGCTTGGTTCTTGGTTGAACTTCTTCTTTATCTTGTTCTTCTTCTTGGCCTTCTTCATTGTTGGCGTTGTCGTTCTCTTGTCGTGGTGGAGAAGGAGGTTGTTGACGTTCATCTTGATGCACGTCCTCGTTTTCTTCATCTTGGTGTGTCTCACTTGTTGATGCTTCCGTATCAGCTCTTGGTTCACCTTGTCGTGAGGTAGAAGCTTCCACTTGGATGGACGAGGTACTCTCCTTCACCTCCGTTGGACGAATCTTGCCAAAAGAAAAGTCTTGGATTGCTTCCTAGGGGTCTTTGTCTCCTACATCAATTGGCCATTGCTCTACTTGCAAGCCGTTAGATTCATCAAACTTCACATCTACCGTCTCTTCAACCTTTCGGGTGAAATTGTTGTAGACACGGTAAGTGTGAGATTTTAAGCCATAACCTAGTAGGAAACCTTCATGAGACTTAGGAGCAAATTTAGAACGACGATGCTTATCAAGAATGTAGCACTTTGAGCCGAATACTCGAAAGTATCCAACTTGGGGTTTGTTACCGGTGAGGAGCTCGTATGCTGTCTTGCCGAGTAGCTTGTGAAGATACAAGCGATTTGTTGCATGACAAGCTGTCTCAACCGCTTCTGCCCAAAAGTGCTTCGGCGTCTTGTACTCATCAAGCATCATTCTCGCCATTTCGATGAACATTCGGTTCTTCCTCTCAACAACTCCATTTTGTTGAGGTGTGTACGTAGCCGAGAACTCGTGTGAAATCCCTTCTTCGTCAAGAAAGGTGTCCACATTTGCGTTCTTGAACTCCGTTCTGTTGTCGCTGCGAACCTTCTTGATCTTTACTTCAAATTGATTTTGGGCCTTCCTAGCGAAGTTTTTGAAGATCTTTTGGACCTGCGGTTTATCATCGAGAAAGAACACCCACGTAAATCTTGAAAAATCATCAACTATAACTAGACCAAAAGAATTTCCACCGAGACTCTTGTAAGAGTTGGGACCAAAAAGATCCATGTGAAGTAGCTCGAGTGGCCTCCTTGTGGTCATGATGTTCTTCACGGGATGCCTTCCTCCAACCTGTTTACCTGCTTGACAAGCACTGCAAAGTCTATCCTTATCAAATATGACATCGTTAACACCAAGGATATGATTCCCTTTAATAAGCTTGTCAAGGTTTCTCATGCCAACGTGACCTAGTCGTCTATGCCATAACCAACCTTTTGAGGATTTAGCAATGAAGCAAGTTTTAGGTTGAGCCTTTTTAGAGAAATCAACAATGTAAAGATCACCTCTACGTATACCAGTAAACACCATTTTATGATTGTCTCGACGAAACACTTGGCAATCTACTTCAGTAAATAGGACATTGAAACCGAAATCAGCAAGTCTAGATACTGAAAGTAAGTTGTAGCCAAGAGATTCAACGAGCATAACATTCTGAATGGAGCTATCATGTGAGATGGCCACCTTACCGAGGCCAACCACCTTACCCTTTGAGTTGTCTCCGAAAGTGACATACTTTCGAGGACTATCATTTTCAGCAAGCTCACGAAACATGTCTTTATCTCCGGTCATGTGATCGGTACATCCACTGTCAAGAACCCATTCCTTTCCTCCTGACATATATCCCCGAAGATTTGCCATAAGACCAAAGTGTCTCATTGCATCGTCAAGATCGAAGTCACTATCATCATCCTCATCATAGTATCCATGTTCAACATCGTCATGTGGTGGATCAAGTCCTAGAGAGGGTAATTCGTTAGAGTGAGTTTGACAATGATCTTGCTTATGAATTCTTATAGCTTCGGAAATAATATCACCAATAATTCCAACATCTCCTTTGGCACGCATAAGATTTGTAAGTTCAAATAGACGATCACCAAACATAGGATCACTAGTATTCATCTTACTCAAGGCAATAGACTTATGGAGAATTTCATCTAGATTTTTCAAGGAATAATTTGGAAAGCGTTCCTCAAGAAATTTCCATATAGTGTAGGCACACTCAAGAGTAGGCAAGTTTCTAATCAAATTTCTAGGCAAGCCTCTAGTGATAAGATTAACAGTTCTAAGATTCCTAATCATGTCAATTGACTCATCAAGAGTAGGATGCATAGGATCAACATGAGGTGCACAAGGGCTAGCAATGTACTTGTTCAAATGATATTGATTGAAAATTACAAGCATCTCATTTTTCCACTCATGAAAATACTCTCCATCAAGTATAGGCACTCTATGTCTAAGACTCCCCAAAGTAGACTCATCCATCTTCCTCCAATGGTGATTAAACCAAGGCAATGGAGACCAATGCTCTGATACCACTTGTAGGACCTTGAGAAGAGGTGTCTAGAGGGGGGTGATTAGACACTAAGTATCAAAGTTGCAGTTTTTAACTTCTTTAGGTTTAAGTGGAGTTTAGGCACAAGTTTAACATTCACAATACATAACAAGCAAGCATGCAAAGAGTATATGAGCAGCAGAAAGTAAAGCATGCAACTTGCAAGAATGTAAAGGGAAGGGTTTTGGAGGATTCAAACGCAATTGGAGACACGGATGTTTTTGTCGTGGTTCCGATAGGTGGTGCTATCGTACATCCACGTTGATGGAGACTTCAACCCACGAAGGGTAACGGTTGCGCGAGTCCATGGAGGGCTCCACCCACGAAGGGTCCACGAAGAAGCAACCTTGTCTATCCCACCATGGCCGTCGCCCACGAAGGACTTGCCTCACTAGCGGTAGATCTTCACGAAGTAGGCGATCTCCTTGCCCTTACAAACTCCTTGGTTCAACTCCACAATCTTGTCGGAGGCTCCCAAGTGACACCTAGCCAATCTAGGAGACACCACTCTCCAAGAAGTAACAAATGGTGCGTTGATGATGAACTCCTTGCTCTTGTGCTTCAAATGATAGTCTCCCCAACACTCAACTCTCAATCATAGGATTTGGATCTGGTGGAAAGAAGATTTGAGTGGAAAGCAACTTGGGGAAGGCTAGAGATCAAGATTCATATGGTAGGAATGGAATATCTTGGCCTCAACACATGAGTAGGTGGTTCTCTCTCAGAACTGGTAAGTTGGAAGTGTAGGTTTGTTCTGATGGCTCTCTCCACGAATGAAGAGGAGGTGGAGGGGTATATATAGCCTCCACACAAAATCTAACTGTTACACACAATTTACCAAACTCGATGGGACCGAATCGAGAAACTCGGTCGGACCGATTTAGCAAATCTAGTGACCGTTAGGATTTTCGGTGGGACCGACATGCAACTCGATAGGACTGATATGGTTAGGTTTAGGGATAACGTAATCTCAGTGAGACCGATTACACAAACTCGGTGAGACCGATTTTGGTAATTAGCTAACCAGAGAGTTGGTCAGGCAAACTTGGTGGGACCGATTACTCAAACTCGGTGGGACCAATTTTGTTAATAATTTAACCAGAGAGTTTGCATTGTAATCTCGGTAGAACCGATTGCTCAAACTCGGTAAGACTGATTTTGGTAATGGACATACACAGAGAGATTACAATCCCATCTCGGTGAGAATGAGATCCCTATCGGTGAGACCGATTTGTCTAGGGTTTGTGGCAGTGGCTATGACATCTGAACTTGGTGGCGCCGGATAGAAAGAATCGGTGTGGCCGAGTTTGACTTTAGGTTTAGGTCATACGTGTGGAAGTGGGAAAGTAGTTGAGGGTTTTGGAGCATATCACTAAGCACAGTGGAGCAAGAAACTCATTAAGCAACACCTCATCCCTTCTTGATAGTATTGGCTTTTCCTATAGACTCAATGTGATCTTGGATCACTAAAATGTAAAATGAAGAGTCTTGAGCTTGAAGCTTGAGCCAATCCTTTGTCCTTAGCATCTTGAAGGAGTTCCCACATCCTTTAGTCCATGCCACTCCATTGTTGAACTTATCTGAAACATACTAGATAAAAGTGTTAGTCCAACAAGAGATATGTTGATATTAATTACCAAAACCCCTAGGGAGCACTTGTGCTTTCAGTACCACATTGTTGTCTTCGGCGGGATGTTGCTCTGCTTTATGGTTTACAAGAAGATCCTCGCCACTTTTTGCTACCTGCCGGAGTATCCAACATGCTCTAAGGCTATGCATTGGCGTAGTGTCCGACGTGCTGTGAATTTTGCATTGCCCATTGAGCCATTCTTCCAATACAGTTCCACGCCCTGGAGTTGGCTTTTGTTTTTTGGGAATTGGATCAGGTAACTTATGAGAGTTTGCCCTTTTAGTTTGGAGGAAGGGTTTAGTGAGAGCCGGATTATCCCAAAAGTTTGATTGGGTTTTCCAGGCACTTTCCATCGCACAATACTTCTGTACTATGGCTGCTAAGTCAGCAAAGTGTACTATGTCACAGCGACTTATAGCATTAAGGATCCCTTTGCTCGTGCAATTTTTGCAGAAAAGTGAGATTGCGTCTTCCTCGCGACAGTCCTTGACCTTGTTTATCACAAGGAGGAATCTGGCCCAGTAGCGATGTACTGTCTCTTGGGGCTCTTGTATTATATGGGAGAGACGGCTTAAGTCTGGGTGGGCGGGATTAGTTAAATCTGTATTCTGATTCGATCTAACGCCCAGGGGCAGAGGAGCTTCCAGGCTTGGCAGCTTGGGCTCCGGGGTGCTGCCCGATTTTTCCGGCCCGTTGCCAGATTCTAAGTTCGGGGTTTGGGTCATGTCCTCCCGTGAACGGGTATCCGGCTCAGAGAACTCGGTAATTTGTACATAGTTCGTCCTCAAAATAGAGGGACAATCCTTGTGTGGCTCTTCCACTACCGCTATCTCATGGGTGACCGGTGGGGATGTAATATCCCTTTGATCGGGTTTATGCCCAATCCGATCAGAGTCTGTAGCGACTCCCAAAGCGGCGATGTGTTCCAAGAGCTCATTAAGGGAGGAGAGCTCCATTGGATCCATCTGCTCGGCGAGTTCCAAGTTGACGTGGAGGCTGTTTTTGATGACCCGAGAGGTCATCATCGGCGCAGAAGTCGATCGGGCAGCCATGACGAAGCCGCCTAGTCGGAGCGTTTGGCCTACCGCTAGTGCTCCCCCAGAGATGATGTTGTCTTTGACAACGAGACGGGCCATCGAGCCTTGCAGCGACGACACAGAGGAACTCTCAATGAAAGCACCAATGTCGGTGTCAAAACCGGCGGATCTCGGGTAGGGGGTCCCGATCTATGCGTCCAAGGCTGATGGTAACAGGAGGCAAGGGACACGATGTTTTACCCAGGTTCAGGCCCTCTCGATGGAGGTAAAATCCTACTTCCTGCTTGACTGATCTTGATGATATGAGTATTACAAGAGTTGATCTACCACGAGATCGTAGAGGCTAAACCCTAGAAGCTAGCCTATGATGATTATGATTGTCCTACCACGGACTAAACCCTCCGGTTTATATAGACACCGGAGGGGGCTAGGGTTTACACAGAGTCGGTTACAGAGAAGGAGATCTAATATCCGGATCGCCAAGCTTGTCTTCCACGCAAAGGAGAGTCCCATCCGGACACAGAACAAAGTCTTGAGTCTTGTATCTTCATGGTCCAACAGTCCGACCAAAGTATATAGTCCGGCTGTCCGGATACCCCCTAATCCAGGACTCCCTCACCACAGGCAGGCAAGTCTGGTTAACCTGGTTCCCAGAACACCAACATGCATAATTCACATATATGATATCGAAACCAAACAGGTGGCATTCACACAAAGCATGTATAAACTAAGCTGATAACATATACTATGTACAAAGTAAGTAATGTAAGGCGCGATATGCATGATAGGACCAACATCAACATGCCAGGTTAAGAGCAAACACCTCAGGGGGTAAATAGGAGTGGTTTGGTCCCTCTGAATCCCCCTCTGGACAGTTATCTTCCTCTGGAATACACTCTGGCATGGGGGAGGGGGCTGCCACTGCGCCAACCATGGAGCGACGTCTGCATGACATTACATTCCCATAGAACTCTCTTCTCTTTTTCTC
Source organism: Triticum aestivum (assembly GCF_018294505.1). Classification (NCBI taxonomy): domain Eukaryota; kingdom Viridiplantae; phylum Streptophyta; class Magnoliopsida; order Poales; family Poaceae; genus Triticum; species Triticum aestivum. The sequence goes on along the minus strand of NC_057807.1, from coordinate 207,422,823 downwards.
TACATGTTCAGTACGATTGTGTACAAGAACTCACATACACAATATAAAAAACATAGTCAGATTATGCAGGGCCTAAGGGGTGTATGAAGAAATCTAGACTGATTGTAGCAACCAGTGGATAGATCTAAAAGTAATGGTATCAGGGAGACGATAGCTTCAATTAAAAAGGACAGATGATGCCTCCTCTACTGTTTGTTGCCCACCCAACATGAACCACATAGAAGACCCAAGATCAGCCAAATATTTGATAGAGATACTATTCATTGCTACCTCAATATGTGCCCCACGGGCATTTGAAAACTCAAGGTTGAACAGTAGTTTGGACATTGGACCTAACTCGGAGTCTAAGAGGTGAGCATGACGATAAAGTAGCAGGTCATATTAATTGATGTATAATGTAAGCCAACACGAAAGAGTGTGACCTCTCTTCTGGAACTGTGTAGTCCTGAGGTTCATCTACTTAGTTGATGATGGTAATGCAGTTGGCATGGCTTCCAGCAGTTGGGAAGAAGATCTGAGGTAGCAAAAGAATGTCTACATGGGGGATGTCTATTGCTGTGGATGCTTCCAATCGATGTAGTAGCTCAGGTGGGGTGGACGACGGCACGGCAAGACCAGGACAAACCAAACAGAGCTTTCTTTGACACCTATTTGTAAATGAAATAAATATGTAAGGGCTCCTTTGAATTGGGCGATTCTAAAAACGCAAGGAAAGGAAAATCACAACAATAGGATATTAATGCACGTGCAAAATAGAGCATTTGCAAACACAACATTTCTGTCAACCTGGGTGTTTGGTTCACAGGAATGCAGATAAACATGGTCAAATTAAAGTCAAACCACATGAAAATGTAAAGTTAAAATCTTATTATGCCACTAACACACTTAGTCTTGTCCTTCATGCATAGGAATTTGGAAAGGACATCCAAGTGGATAATAAATGCCCACTCCCTCCTTCCATATATATAGGGCCTAATGCATCTGTCGAGGTAGCCTTTGACCAATGATAAAATTATTAGTATATGAGATGTACTCCCTCCGTAAAGAAATATAAGAGCGTCTAGTTCACTAAAATAGTGATCTAAACACTCTTATATTTCTTTACAGAGGGAGTATGATATAAAAAATATATCATTAGAAGATTCTTTCACATACGATTTTAATGGTATGCTTTGTGTCACTTACACGTCATATACCATTGTGCTAACCCATGGTTAAAGGGAACCTTGGAAAATGTATTAGGCCCTATATAAGTGGAAGGAGGGTGTATGTTTTTTCTTTGAAAGAGACACCAAAGGAAAACAAATCATCTAGTTTTGCGTTGCTCCATTCCTTCTAACCAAATGCATCAATAGTAGTACCATAGGAAACTATCCAATTCCTATGTTTTACTTCACTTTTTCTTTGAACCTATCGCGATTCTAGTAGGCAGCCTTCAACAGGCTGAAGCCTGCCCTCGAAAAATGTTTTTGTACTATTACTAGTTTGGACCGAGCCAACTAGCTGAACTCCCAGGCCTATCTACACTCCCAGGACTACTACCTTACTACTATATGGGAGAAACTATTCGAATTTCTCATTACTACATGTTCTCAGTGTTTCTTCTTCCCTGCATGAAATGGATTTTTTAAAGAAACCTAAAGTTTATCAAATATATACTACATGTGCTCTTTTGTCTCTTAAAAAATTTCAGCTTATATGGACAAGATAAGTAAGTCCATTATTCTGGTTAAAACTTTACAAATTTAAAAAAATCTGTAACAATACATGTTCAAGTTGTAATCTGAATTTCTATGAGCTATTTGGTCGGCATGATTATGAGATCATGGCTATTTTCCTGAACCGATTCAAATTGTGGTTCAAAAGAGCATTTCGTTTTCTCCCTGTTAACTTTTAGACCACCCTCCATTTCTTTCTAGATTTGCAATTGCTTTGAACCAAAGGATCCCTAAGGGATCCACATGAATGTAGAATAAAAGCAATGCGACGAGTGTACAACCTTGGTGTAGCCTTGTCAATCTCAGCATTGTTGGGTTGGTCATGGAGGATGGTGCGCCTGGTGTAACTATCGAAGGCGGGGAAGAAGATCTAAAGCATCTCGAGACGGCGCTGAGGGTACTACTCTGTTGTGATGGACAGTTCCATCGTTGGAGGAGCTCCGGTGAGGTGTACGACTGTAAGGCTGAAGCATGAAAAGACAGACAACATTAATCTGAAGTGGAATTCTAATAGCATTTGCAATAGATGATGTAAAATATATCACCAAAAGGTGCTAGAAGTAAAATGCATCCGCCGCACAATGGCCCCTCTAATAGATGATGTGAAATCTGTTGACTCTGAACTTAATTGAAGAAACTGAATTTTACAGTCAAAACTAAAATTTACTGACAAAACTGAAGTTTACTGTAAAAATGGATTGCACTAGTAGCAGAGCACTGTGATAAATGTTTACGCCGATCAAACACTTGTAGCAGAGAAGAAGTGATCTAAATTAACAGTCGCTCGGGCACGAAATGCAGTAGCAGAGAGCAACTCGTGCAGCAATAGCTGCGGCCCGAGCAGCAACACGAGCGAGAGCTAAAGCAGCAACTGGCGTAGTTGTAGCATGTGTAGCAGCAGTAGCGAGAGCAAGAGCATAGTACAACAGCTGCATGAACAAGAGCAAGACTAGAGCAGCAACGCGACCGACAGCAAGAATAGAGCAGCAGCTTGAGAGAGAGACATGTTACTAGCAGAGAGAGCGAGAGCCTGAACAGCAGCGCGAGGGAGAGATGGAGCAGCCACGCGAGGGAGAGACGGAGCAGCAGCAGCATGAGATAGAGCCCTAGGAGCAGCTCGACCGATAGCAAGAGTAGAGCAGCAGCGCAACCGAGAGACGGAGCAGCAACAGCAGCAACGCGACCGAGAGCTGGAGCAGCATCAGCTCCTGGTGGTGTGGATGTCGTCGCCGAGGGAGAAACATTGTGGGAAGAGACGCCATGGAGGAAGTTGCCAGTGACGCCACCGTTGATGGAGACGAGCCATGGCGGCTCGGTATCA